>NC_061111.1:15813410-15939024 GCF_002878395.1 Capsicum annuum
CCGCTGTTAGCTACGGGATTCAATCAAGGTCTACTACCATTTACAAATTCTTTGTAAACAATAGGATATTCATATAAAAACATCTTTCAGGATAGTACATATCATTTAAAGTTCATATCGAATCATGTTACATGTAAACTTGAATAAAAACATATGTCAAAATACATACTTCTCATGTAAGTGAAGAATTTTCATAATAATAATATCATGTCTCAAATAACCATTTCAATATCATATCAAGTAAAGAACTTGTCCCACATGTAAATTTTCAAAGCATTCAATACTCTTGTTTTCATCAAAACATATATAAATATGCAATTTAAGAAACATAAATAGTGGTAAGATTACTACTCACAATACTCTTGTCGAAATATCAATTTGTCACCTTGAATGGTTCGTATCGCCTTCTTGGATCAAACCTATAATAACATCATATTCATTCTTGCGTTAATTCTCTTATTTTAGACTAACTCGTGATAAAATTATACTACCCAACCCTCAAAGTTTCATGATAACCTTCTATTTCTCAAACTTTGTATCCAAAACAACACCTTATTACCCAATATTCTTGTATTTAGAAACTAAATTTCAATACCCAAAAGAGATTACTTAGACTAGAAATCACGATAAAGATATAGAAAAGGGTTTACCTTAAACCTCAAAAGAATTTATCGATCCAATCTCATTTTTTTTCCACTTGCCAAACAAATTGCTCGTTCTATTTTTTTCTCCGCTTTGTGCGTCCTTAGGCAGTAGTACTGTTTTTGATTTCTCTTTGCAGGTAATGGGGCAAGGCCCGTTATAATATATAATACTATGCTCCCATTCCAATTTAAAAAGGGAGATGGACCACGTCCTTACCCTTTATCATTCTTTTTCCTTTTCCTTATTAATATGGGCTTTAGTCCATTATTTCAATTCTTTATTTATTTATTTATTTATTTATTTATTTTTTCTTTTCAACTAAAACTTAGGGTATTACACTGTATAATTCTTAATTTTCATCAATTATTTGAAGGATATTTAAACATAAAGAAAGAAACGTACTTCTTTTGTAATAAAGGATAGAAGTATATATGCAAGTCTATTTTTAAAAATATTGTTGCATGAAAAAATTCAAAGTGTGATGTCCAAAAAAAACTAAAAATCACAGGTAGTTATCTATAATTACTTTAGCACTTTATTCTAACAAAGATGTGCTTAGAAAGTGTTTGTACTTTATATTCTTGAATATGTATGAAACCATTTTTTATTGAGTTGATGAAACTTTTACTATATTTTAACCTAGAATTTATATTTCTGTATTTTAAAAGTTTTTGAATCTTTCAACTGACAATTTCAATATATTTTATGATTGGGCTTCTCTTGGTGAGGTCATTTTTTTTATTTTTATTTTGTATTTGTACAAATAAATACGATAATTCTCACCACGCAAATACTTACCATCCAAGCAATTCTTGTTGTCCCAAAAACCTTAACTTCATTCTCTTCTATTTTGAAAATAATAAGTTATCTGATTTACTTTTAAGTTGTGTAATCTCATGAACAAATAGACTATAATTAGTTATTAATAATAGAGAGAATCATAACCTACCAAATGATTTTTACATGATTGTTTGGTATTAGTTATATATTCTGTATTCTTGGCATTAGAGATTACATCATAAAGATATACCAATTAGGGCGTTGTGCTTTTGTCTTCAATATAGTGTTTTCTTAATTTTTATTAACTTCTTAATTTTTATTAACTTTATAATTCTATAAATGTGTGTGTGATGCAATAAGAAACTGTATATTGTGTTGGAATTTTGATTGAATATCTTTTATGAAATATGATATTTATTTTTCAGTTCATTTTTATCTAAATTAGATTATTTAATCTTCATAATTATATTTTATCACTAAGATATAGGAGATCATCCAATTTTAATAAATGAGAGAATATTATAAAAGAGTAATCAACCTAGAAAATATAACTACATCAAAAAATAATATAGTCAATATTATTGTTGGGGGACATAAAGTTATAAAGTTGATCAAAATTGTAAAGATAAGGATTTTATTATAAAAATTATAACAAAATTATGTCATCATATATCGTTTTTATTTAACAACTGCGGACATATTCACTAGCTATAATGCCAATGTTGGATGTATCAGCCAGACTAATGAAGCAGATATGATTTAAAGGTATCTACTTGGCTTAGAGTGGTGTTACCAAAAGAAACACTGCAACAGGCAATGACATGGATCAAAGGTAGACACTGAAAGTAGTTTTAAGGAGGAGTTGGTGGCTGTTATTTATGGAACAATAATTTATTATATATGACAAACAAGAAGCTAGAAATATTTTTGATAGATAAATATGAATACAAATTTTATAGTTGCACAGATAGAAAAGGAATAAGGGAGAGAATTGATATACTTCATCCAGAAAAACTTAACATTGTCAATTTTTGATACATAATATATATATATATATATATATATATATATATATATATATAGACACACACACACATAACGGAGAAATTTGAAGAAGTTGATAAGAATCAAGGAATGCTATTTATCTTTTTAGTGTTTTTTTAGTTTTTTTTTTTTAAATTTTCTTCATTTATGAATTCATAAAATATTATTAATCAATGACATTAATAAATAATAATAATAATAATAATAATAATAATAATAATAATAATAATAATAATAAATAATACACCTTATTCATGTCATTCATTGTCATTGTTATTGTAAAAAAATACATCCATGTTCTCTGATGAGAACCGTTTGGCTCTCTTTGTTATTACTCTTTAAAAAAAAAAAATCTTTTTATATACATACACTCCTTTTACATTAAATTCTATTTATTTGATCATTAAATATAATAAATAAGAACAATCATAAAAGGATGAGAAAAAAAATAGGGAGATCAAATTTGTTGCCAAAGTCCATAATGATTTCATGGACAAGGACAATTTCAAGGAAGCAATTTTAGATGCTACGTTTGAAGAAATAAATGTCGATGAAGAAGACTCATAAGTCAAGAAAAAATAGATATATAATTGTACGTACCTGTATTTATATAAGTTTTTATTTTGTACTTGTCTTAGTTATTGATTAAATCTATGCAGTGTTTCGTTGTTTTTACTTTGTTCATTATATCTTCGGCATGCAAAAAATTAATGAATTGACATTTTTTGAAGCAAATTTATATACATGGTCAAAGAAAAAAACTTTGCAATGATACCAGAATATTTGAAGAAAAATGAATTTAAAGTCAAAGATTTTGTTCGTCACTTATTATTGCAATGGATTGCTGCAGTTGTTTTCATTGAGGAAAAACTCATTTTGATTAGAGATTTTTAGCTCAATATTCAAATCATTTTTTTTTAGGGGGGGGGGGGGAGCGGGAGGGGTCGAAAAACCATTTCCTTTATGGGGTCTTCATTTGTTGAGAAAACTAGTGGGTTTCATATAAACCCTGGGGAGCATAATTGTTGAAATCTCTCATTAGTTGTTGAATGTTGTATCTAGATCTATTTCTCATAAGTCATAAAGATTTTTCATATTATATTTTTGACATTACATTTTATTTATTTAATTAGTGCAGATAAATAAATAATGGTCCAGATATGAAGAATATATATAAGAAGATCAGATTCCTATGTTTCTAATAAAAGGATTCTAATTTATCTTGTAATGTGTCATGTTATATATTTTTATTTTTTTTATATTTTTTTTGTATATAGTTTCAGGCATTATGAGTAATAGCATTTTTTTTTAGCGTTTAGTAAAATCACTCGCTCATATTAACAAGTAGTTAAGATAATAAGAGTTGAATCTCTAATTTAATATTGATTTCTTTTTGAACTACTATTAGTAATTGACTCTATAACTTCTTCAATAAATATTTTTTTTATTAAGTTTTAAATAACATAAAAATGATTCTTTTTTATTTTTGATTTTTATATCGGCATGACAATCTTGAATTAATATGTATTGTATATTATGTAATTTCAAATGTCATTTATCAATGATTAACGGCATAAGAAATCATTTTGAATTTTCTTTTTAGATAAAGAGACAAAAAAATCACATGAGTACTATCAAAAAATCCTCTCTCTTATTCTTTTATGTCCATTCTATCTAAACTTATCTAATTGATTATTAATATTATAGTAATTTTTGTATGAACATTTTTTCTCTTTCTTACTCCTTCAACATTTATATTTTATTCTCTATCTCAATTTATATAAGGTAGCATGACTTGACATGAAGTTTAATAAAATAAAAGAAAATTTTTGAAACATGATTTTTCTAATATTATTCAATTATCTAAAAATATGAAATAACTTAATAAATATATGTCTTATACTTATTATTTTTCTTAGTGGATATGAAAAAGATAAAAGAATAATTAAAATGGGTTGAACATGATATTCTTTTTTTGGGCATATAAAAAATAAATGTGACGAGTAAAATAGACCAAATGGAGTAATTTATTAATGTTAGTCTAATTATAATTTACTATTTTTATAAATCATTATTAAGTTAATTTATATAATGACTTTAAATTAAGATTCTAATTGTTATAATATAAACTTGAAGTCATTGAAATATTTTGTTTTAGATAATTCTATAAGATGAAAAAAGAAATTTGGCAAAACTTTTGCCACTGAAATTATAAGAGAAACTAAAACTCAATAAATATATATATTAAAAAATATTTCTATCTATAGCTAAAGAATTACATACTCACAAATCTATATAGAGAAATAAATTAATATTTTCTATTTATGATCTTCTTTGGATCTTAATTATTACATATTTTAAATCATATTATTTTTTTTCATCTTATGAACATTTGGGAAAAAAAGTCAATGCTTTCAAGTTTATATTATAATAATTATAACCTCAATTATGAGCCTTTATATAAATTAACTTAATAAATTACATGATAATTAAACTACATTAATATATTACTTCACTGGATCTATTCACTTATTATTATTTTTTTACACTCCCTTAACAGGAGCAACCTGTTTATCACATTTTAATTATTGTTTTATACCTTTTCATGTCCACTATGAGAAATAAAAATACAAGATATTATTTATTATAATAATATTAAAAAAACTATGAGGTTGTAGATGAAAATGATTGCAAACTTTAATTTTGTATTAAAAGTTAGCTTGGATTTTTTTAGTTAAATTAATTATTGATTTAAAATGAAGGAAGTTTCAATTAAATAATAAGAAGAAAACAATTATAAAATCTAAGTGGAATGGTATTATAAAAAAGAATAAGGATATATAAAAATGTGTAGAACATTATTCTTTATCATGTGTAATAATTTCATTATATCAAAAATTTAAAATATCAAAAATATCCTTAATTATAAAGACTGCTACAATCTCAATATCCTCTCTTATATATTAAAGTATGAAAACGATTACACTATGAGGAAAGAGAACCATAGTTCTATTCTGGTTTTGGTTTACCCTCTTCTTCCTGGTATCCAAAGGACAGACGACCTTTAGGACTCATTGCTAGGTTGCACTAACTAGAATATAGAATAGCCCTTCGATTAAAATTTAGTCTGTTCAGTAGATTGTTTAGTTGATCAATTTAATTTAATTCCATCTAATATATAAATTACTTACACACCATTGGGTGTATTATTTTACACTCCCTTCGTCCCAAACTATCCATTCCAAATTGAGACGACACATTAATTAAGAAAAATAATTAATAACATGCCTAGTTTACCGTAGTACCCCTATTAAATGATGTTTACATTTTAATTTGAAGAAAAAGTAATTAATGCAAAGAGTAAAACATAGAAAAAACTTTTTGTCTCTTCTTGATTAATGAAAAAAGACAAGTAAAATGAGAAATCAAATTAGGAAATGACTTAAATTAATTATCGCTCGATCTCAAATTTACAAATCACTTTATTTTTGGCCTCACAAACAAATTACCCAACTCAATAACAAAATATTATATTTTACAACATGTTTTTCCATAAAAACTTCAACCAAAAAAAAAGTCTTCCTCCTTAAAAGCCTAGCTTAGTTCTACGCCATTGCCTGCTTCTTCGTTAGCTACTTCTTCATCGTGAATGTCTCGTGGGAAGGCTACAAAAAAAAATGCAATTAAATCAAACATAGCTTAAGTGAGGAAATGGAAATACAAAAACATAAATCACATTTGCTTACACAAGTATTAATATCTGACAATATATTTTATTTTTTATTATTTTTCTTGCAAAATTTGATCCTAAATTATCAAATAGTGTCTACGTTGTTCCTACATAGCGTGTTTTACAATTTTTTTTGGCTCTTTTTTGTGCAATATTCCAACAATTTATTGTTTTAGATTTTTCTCATCGAATAGATCCGATTTAAGAATAAGGTAAATTAAATAATCACCTAAGCAAAGTCAGAATTACTTTCATATTTCATTTTTCTAAGATTGTTGAAGGGTGAGCAACTTAACTAGTGAAATAAAATAGAAACTTTCACAAAAATTCAAGAGTATAGTTTTAAAGAAGATTTTGTAAAGTTCTAAATCCCAACATAATATGTGGTATATCTAACTTTTTAGTACAATGAATCAAACACTTGCTAAAAATAATCTCAACACTAAATTCCCACATTACTAATTTTTGTATTATTAATCCATGTATAATTTATATTTGCACCAAACGACCCCTTAATTCAAGGGTGTTTGCCGCTCTATATCATTGGGAGGAATGAGGTCGGGTTCCTGCTCCTCTTTCATTTTCAAATTATTTGATTTGCCGTAAACACGTTCAAGTAACTATTTTCTCTTACAATTTGCACCACTCATTTTTTTTTTTTTTTTTGCACTTTTTCTCCCAAGTGCCAAATAATACTTTTCAAGAATGGTACCCTACAAGGTTAATATAGGAAGGGCCACTTATATGTACCTCTTTCTTGCTTTTTATCTTTAATCATTCCTAAATATAGTCAAGTTGGCAACTTGCAATTTTAGCATGAATGTGACCTTTGGCCTAACGTGAAAGATGGGAGTCACTTTAATTTCTCATGTCAAGTGGTTTAAAAAATCAATTGACGTCTTTTCAATTCCCCACTATGTGGTTGATATAATTTGAAGTTGCATCAACAAATAAAATGGTTGTTAATGATCTATGGATTGAGAATTTTGATATCAATTTAAACTTTGATTTTCTTGTTCCCTAAAAGTAAAACTTACATGCTGCGAAACCACACAAAAATACTAAAGATTTCAAGTTTTTTAGTAAAAGAAAATATCGTAAAATCAAAGAAGAAATTGTACATTTAAGGGTAGTTTGGCTTGGAACGGGGATATCCCAAGAGTATAAATTATAATAATCCAACATCTTACCGGTAGGTGTAGAAAAAGTTGGAATAAAGTTTGGGAAATTTTCTCAGTTTATATTCCTTGTCAATGACCTTTATTTATACAAGCTAAACTAAAGAAAGAATCTTCCCTTCTAAGCTAAACAATGAAACTAAAAATACTAAATATAAAAGAAGAAACTTCTCTTCTAAGCTAAAATAAAGTAACTTTCTATTCTAAGTTGGCCCATGTTCTTGTTTGCTACGGAAAATGTTTATTTCGCCTAACTAATGAAGCTTTCTTGTTTGGATCGAATGACGCTCTTCCTTTATTCTCAACACCCCCTTCAAGATAGAGGGGGTCGAACTGAGTCCCATCTTGGCAAGAAGACGGTGGTGCGATGGTCCAGAAAGGGACTTTGTGATTATGTCGACAAGTTGATCCTTTGAAGGGAGATAATGAAGAGAAATGAGCCCGGAAAGAAATTATTGCCGAACAAAATGACAATCTAGCTCCATATGTTTTGTGCTTTCGTGGAATACGGAATTTCTAGCGATATGAATCGCTGCTTGACCGTCGAAACGAACGGGTATTGAAAAAGTCGGTGGAACTGATAAATCAGATAGTAAGCGAGTTAATTAAGTGAGCTCCATAACTAATCGTCTCATCGATCGATATTCCGCTTCAGCTGATGAAAGAGACACAGATGCTTGCTTCTTGGATTTCCAAGAAATGGGAGAACCTCCCATGGAGATGAAAAACCCACTGATCGATCGATGAGAATTGGGGCAAGACACCCAATCCGCATCGCAAAATGCATTGAGGGACAAAGATGGAGAGATGAATAAGAATATACCTTGACAAGAATGTCCTTTCAGGTAACGCAGTATCCTTAAAGTTGCTATGAAATGTATATTGCACGGAGTTTTCATATATTGACTCAATGTTAATACTGCATAGCTTAGATCTGGCCTGGTATGAGTTAAATAATTTAACTTGTCAATCAAATGCCTATAAACAGAAGGATCTGACATAGGTGTTCCTGATGATTTAGAAAGTTTACAAGAAGGATCCATCGGAGATGATACAGGATGTAGATGAGAAATGTCAAACTCTTGAAGCAAATCAAAGGTGTATTTCATCTGATTGATGATAATTCCATGATCTTCCCTTAAAATTTTCATTCCCAGGAAGTAATGTAGAAGTTCTAAGTCTTTGATCTTGAATTTAGAAAGAAGAAACTATTTTAGACACTCAATCTCTTTGGTGTCACTACCTGTAATGAGGATATCATCGACGTAGACAGCCATAATAGATATCAAAGAACCACTCTTTTTGAAAAATAGGGAAGTTGAGAGAAGCACTGTAACCTTTAAAATTAAGAGCACCTGCAAGTTTGGCATATCATTGTCTAGAAGCTTGTCTCAAACCATAAAGTGATTTGTTGAGTTTGAACACCAAATTAGGAACAGGAGAAAACAAACCAGGTGGAAACTTTATATACATTTCTTTTTGCAAATCTCCTTGAAAGAAAGCATTTTTAACATCAAATTGAGAAATATCCCAATGCCTTTTAGCAGCCATAGACAAAATGCATCTGATTGTAGTTATTTTGACTACGGGGGAGAAGGTTTTATTGAAATTTACCCCTTCCTTTTGGATGTCCCCCATTATGACCAGCCTAGCTTTTAGCCTCTCAAGTGATCCATCTACATGATACTTTACCTTGTAAACCCATTTACAAGGTAAAGCCTTTCTTCCAGGTGGAAGCGGAACCACATCCCAAGTGTTGTTGGACTGTAGAGCTACTAGTTCATCATCCATAGCACTACACCAATCTGGATTAGTAGATTCCTGGTGATAACTAGTTGGTTCTTTGATTTTAGACACTGATTCAAGAATGAGTTGATTTGATAAAGAGAGTCCATCAAAAGAAATATAAATCGGTGCAACAGAAGATGCAAAACAAGACTCAGTGACTGGGCTAAAAAATATATTATTACAGAAATAATCTTATAAATGAACTGGAAGTACACCTTTATTAGTTTTGTCTGATCTCCTAGGAAGTGGTGTACTGGTTGTAGGTAGATTTTTTAGTGAAGAAGGTGGGGTTGATTGTAAATGTGAAGAATCTGAAGCTGGTAGTGTATCTGAAAGTGGAAAAGTGTGGTTAGTGGAATTTGTGTTGATAAAGAGTGTGTCATCAGTGAAAGAAACAATTTCATGGTCTGGTACAGAAAAGATAGATGGAGGTGATTTGGGATTCTTTGTAAAGGAAAAAATGTTCTCATAGAACTGGACATCTCTAGTGACAATTATTTTCTATGTATTCAACTCTAAGAGTTTAAAACCCTTTTGATTAATGGGATAATCAAGAAAGACACAAGCTCTTGATTCAAACTTCCCTCTCATGTGACAAAGTGCTAGCATAGCACAAACACCCAAAACACTTTAATGAACTACAATCAGGTGCCTTACTAAACAATCTATGATAGGAAGTTTTTCCATGAAGGACCCTTAAAGGCATCCTGCTAATAAGAAAAGTAGCAGTGAGAATACACTCTCCCCAATATCTTAAGGGAACCTGAGAATAAAATAAAAGAGCCCTTGTTGTTTCAAGCAAGTGCCTGTGCTTCCTCTCAACAACTCCATTTTGTTGAGGGGTAGCCATATAGGATGTTTGATATACAATTCCTTGAGATTTGAAATCAAGCTCTTTCTGAACTCCAGGGCATTATCTGACCTTATTTTCTTTACCTTAACATTAAATTGTCTTTCAACCATATTCAAAAAATATTACAATACAGGAAAGGCATTATTTTTGGTTCTCAACAGATAAGTCCAAGTCCCTTTACTATAATTATCCACTATAGTAAGGAAGTATCTATATCCATTGTAAGTATATACCTTGTAGGGTCCCCAAGTATCAATATGAATAATTTCAAATATAGAAGTTGTTGAAATTTAACTAATGTGGAAGGAAGGTCTAGATTGTCTAGCTTTGGGACAAATATCACAAAAAACACTCAGAATTAAATGGAAAAGAAAGAAAACTGACATTCTTCATTAATGAAAAAGGCAAATGCCCCAATCTAATATGCCAAAGTCTTATATTAGAAGTTACATTAGTACAAATGAGAAAGGAAACAATGCTATCTTTATTAGAAACTGAAACTAAAGAACTACTAGGATTAGCAACAATCTTCCTACAAGTAGTCTTGCTGAAACTAGAGAATGACTCCTTGGAATTAGGCTTGAGTAGATAAAGATCTTCTTATGCTTCACCAAAAACTTAAAGCCTCCTCATGAAAGGGACCTGCATCACACAGTTTGTCAGAGTGAAATACAAGGTGCAAGAAAACTGTTTACACAACTTGTGAATAGACATAAGATTATACTTGAAACTAGGAACATATAACACATTTTCTAGAATCAAATCAGAAAATATGACTACTGTACCTATGAGAGTAACTGAAATGGTTTGACAATTAAGAAGATTGATAGTTAAAGGAAATTGAAGGCAAGTTATGGAAGTAAAGAAAGATGAATTGAAACACATGTGTTCTGATGCACCTGAATCTATGATCTAGGTGCTAAAGTTTAGGACAGAAAAACATGAACCAAGATGCTTAGAAATTGTACCAGCTACAGAATTAGCATTGATGTCAATTCCTGAATTTGAGCCTTCCTCCATTTTTATTTGTTTGAACATCTGAACAAACTGAAAATATTGTTTCTTGATGAAAGGCATCTCAGACTCAATAGCTTATTTTCGTATTGCATCTTCCATCATAGCATTATTCCCTCTAATCTGATTTTGAGAACCCTTACCATTTGTGAACTGAAAATTCTCAGAAAACCTATCAGTCTGTAACAATCTACTTACAGATGTTCTTGCTTTTCACAATAATCACAAGAGATAATTGGGTTGTATTTTTTCTTTTTTTTCTTTGAGATTCGAAAGCTGTTTGGTGAACCTCTGTTATTGGACCTGAGGAGGTGCATATCTGGGATAAAGATTTCCAGATCTGTGGGAAGCTGATGGTACAAATTTTTGTGTCTGTTGTCCTGCTTTCTGATTGTTAATATTTCTTGTCATGAAGGCTGATGAATCTGCAGAATTCACAGGGTTGAAATAAGATTTCCTTTGGTTCTCATCTTGCAGAATTAAAGAGTAAGCAAGATTGATGTTAGGTAATGGGTTGATCATGAGAATGTTGCTTCTAGCTTGAGAATAGGTATCATTAAGACCCATGAGAAACTGTATCAACCTCTCATCCTCTAAGGATTTCTTTAGTTTGAGCTTACCATCACACGTACACACACAACTACACTGAATATTAGAATTAAGAGAATCTAGTTCATCCCATAATTTTTTGAGTTTAGTGAAGTATCCGGCTATACTATTTGTTAATTGATTAAAGCTATTGAGCTCCTTTTGCAGATGATAAAGCTTAGCACCATTGGACTGACCAAATCCGTGCTCAAGGCAAGTCCAAAGTTGTTGTACAGTTTTGGAATAAATTACACTGTCAGCTATGTCCTTAGAGAGTGAATTCAAGATCCAGGATGTGACCATGTCATTGCACCTGTTCCGTGCTTGAAAATCTGTTGCATCCGATGCTGGACATGGGTAGGAACCCTTGATGAATCCCAATTTGTTCTTTACTGACAGAGCAGTTAGGACTGACCTCTTCCACCCTAGATATCCCTTGCCATCAAAGGTTGTATTTACTTGTGTTATACCAGGGTTATCAAAAGCATGAAGATGATTTGGATGATTTGGATCCATGGTGAGAGTGCTAGCAGTAGTAGTCATTGAAGCAGTAGCTGTTTGCTCCACCATGTTTGAGATCGAGAAAGGAGAAAGTTGGTGTTGAATCTGATCTGAAAATTATTTCTCTGATACCATGTAGAAAAAGTTGGAACAAAGTTAGAGAAATTTTCTCTGTTTATATTCCTTGTCAATGACCTTTATTTATACAAGTTAAACTAAAGAAAGAATCTTCCTTTCTAAGCTAAACAATGAAACTAAAAATATTAAATATAAAAGAAGAAGCTTCTCTTCTAAGCTAAAATAAAGTAACCTTCTATTCTAAGTTAGCTCATGTTCTTGTTTGCTACTGAAAATGTTTATTTCGGTCCAAATATTTATTTTGCATAACAAATGAAGCTTTCTTATTTGGATCGAATGACTCTGTTTCTTTATTCTCAACAGTAGGTAATACCAAAATTTTGATATAAACTTCATACATGATTTTAGCTTATTACAATAGCCAAACATAGGATAAATACAATTCTAATTTCATCGTAGAATTATATTTACTAGATGTATGAATATAGTTTACAATGTTAGATCAAAATTAATATCCTAGTTCCGATAATAACTAAACAACTCCTAACTTTTTTTTTTACCAACATGGATTGTGGTGCAGGGGTGAGACTGCTCCACCCTTAACCAGAGGTCTCGAATTCGAGCCCTGGATATGGAGAAAATTCTGGTGGGAGCACTACCCCTTAACGGGCCTGCAACACGGAATCCGAATTAATTGGGGCTCTAATATGGATATCGGATATCGGGTGGGAAACCAAAAAAAAACTTGTACTTTTTTTCCCATTCTTTTCTCTTTTTTCTCCAAGAGGGGGTATGAAAATATCAATATTTTTTATTTACTCCATCCAATCAAATGGAGAAAATAGATACAGTACTATTGAAGAAAATGATTTGACAAAGTCGAATGATGAGTAAGCAAGTAGGGGGATATACTCTATTGTTTTGACTATTCATTTGGAGTACAAGGCATCACATTACATTGAAACTTTATATGAAAAGCTTGGATGTTATTCATAATTTATGGCCCCACCACCAATCTTTTTATCGAGTCCTTTGAAAGGAAAAATATAGTCCTTTAATTTCCTCCACAATTTTAACATGAAAATCAAAAGGACATTCTGGGCTTGCACCGAATATTTACACTAAATTAATATAAATTTGTGTATTTTCTTAAAAATTAACGTATGTCCATACATAGAAATATCTCTTGCTTAACCAGAATTAATTGAGTTACATAATATTGGATGAAAATACTTCGATATGATAATTAATATAATTTGACATACACGCTCCGTAAAATATTTATTTATTTTTCTCATCATGCGTGTAGTGATCTAGTGTGATAGTTGATTTTTTCTTTGGTGAATTACTTGGTTAAATTTGCTCTAGTGGTTCCTCTAGGTTCTACTAGATCAAGAACTACAAATATAAATTGTAACTTTTCATTTCTAACCAATTTGGTGTAACTTAGAGAAATAGTTTGCAATAACTAATAATGAAAGTGGCGTAATGTTTAATGAAATGATTAAAATGGAGGAAGGAAAATATCTTTATTAGAAATCTACGATTTTTTCACGAACGTTATTATCAAAATACCATTAGTAAAACACATGCTATTTCTAATAATTAAAATTCGTCCGATAACTATTTTCGACAAGCACATGTTTTTCAGAAATTTGCATGTTTTCATTACTGTATTTTATTTATTTTTTTGGTTACACATTATTGGGCGCATTTAGGCTACAACACGTAGATGTTGTTTAATTATTAAAATTAGTGAAAGGTGCATATTCAGTTCAGAAAACTTTATTTAGGTTTTAGAATCTTGATTAGAAAGCAATAGGAAAATTGAAGAAATATGCTGAATATTGTAAAGGATAAATGTAGTTAATTCCAACTAGGATAGACAACTAGGAGTATTTGTATATTGATAACTTCGGTATAGACCTCTATATGTATTCTAGTAATGTTAGGAGACTTGGCTCCCCAAGGAATCTCTTGTATAAATATTGCTTTCCACCTTCAGAGAGAAATAGAGAAAAAACATTTCTTTCATGGTATCGGAGCCCTAGTGGTTTAAACAACTCTCCGATTTTTTTTCTTTTCTAAAGAGAACAACGTTCCCTTGAGAATCCACCAATGGAAGATGTCACAACTTCCTTAGGCGTGTCAAGCACTCCAATTGTTGCTTCGACCACCCCATGCCAACTTATTACCCAACTCCTAACCTTGCTCATCAACTATCCGTGAAGCTTATGTCGTCAAACTTCTTGCTATGGAAGACACAGTTTCTTCCAATGCTTTGTGGGTGTGGTCTCAACCATCATATAGATGGCAGTGAACCTGTTCCAGATAAATTTATAGTAGACAATCAATTGAATCCAGCCTATAAAGCATGGGTTTGTGAAGACCACCTTGTTTTAAGTTGGATTGTCGCATCAGTATCCGAGAATGTGCTGCCATAATTAGTTGGCGCTGAAACTGCCCGTGCAGCATGGAACATATTAGTTGCAGCCTATGCAATCGGATCCAAATCACAAATTCGTGAGCTCAAAGCACAGCTTTACACTTTAAGCTATGACAATGCAAGAATTGAGACTTATGTCCAAAAGGCAAAAGGGATTGCAAATAGGTTGGCTGCCTTGCAGCATCCTGACGATAATGATGACCTTTTAGAATTTTTTTCTTGCGGGTCTCGACCTTGCATATCATCCATTTACTCAAGCACTTGAGGCACGTCAAGAATATATCACCTTTGATGCTCTATATAGCATATTGTTGTCTGAAGAATGACAACTAAAAAGAGATGAAGCCCTTAATGTGATTGCTCCTTCAGCTCAATATACTCAGTGCTTTATTCCCACTACACATAGCCGTGGTAGAGGTAGAAGTGGTCAAGGTCGTGGTCGTTCTGCTAATCAAGGATTTACTCATTTTTTATAGAATCGCAACTTTTAGAGTTCTACTTCGTTAAATCAGTCTGGGGTACAATCTTCATACTCTGATATGTCTGCAATTGTTTGTCACAATTGTGAAGGAAAGGGTCATATTGCACGTTTTTTGCCCATCACCCAAAATCGACAGTTGTAATCGAGTCTCTGGCCGACCCTCCTCAAATTTAGCTAGCACCACGAGTCAACCTACACAAAACTGGTTAATAGATAGTGGCACCACACATCATCTTACAGCCGATCTTGACAATCTCGCCATCCATTCTGAATATCAAGGTCCTAAAGAAGTAACTTTAGGTAATGGTTCCAAGCTACCTATATGTCACATAGGTCGAGGCTCACTCTCTGCTTCTAATAAAAAATTTACTCTGGATTATTCTACATGTTCCTACTGCCACTCAAAATTTACTATTTATTTGTTCCTTTACTACATCTAATCAAGTTTCAGTTGAATTTTTTCTTAACTATTTTTTGATAAAGGATTTGGCAACGAGGGCAGTTCTTTATAAAGGGAGGAAAACTAAGGACTTGTACTGTAACACACCAAATATTGTACCCAAAATGCTACACGGTGCTCATAACCCCAAAGGACCACAAGCTAACCCATGACTGATATATGTACATGTATACTGTATAACATACTTTATAATGTGGAAACATGAACTAAAAGGCCATAAGGTTCAAAACTGAGACATAGTATCGGATAAAACAATTGAAATAAGCTATCTGAACATACTGTAGTTTGGAAAGCCTCTAAAACGTGACTGTCTGAATAAGGAGTTGATGGGACATATCCCCAACTAACTCCACTAATAAAATAATTACTGAGATAATAAAATGATGATCATGTCCTCGAAAGATGAGGACTCACTGCTAACTCTGATAGCTGAGACTGAAATCTACTGATGCTCTGAGCTCTTGGCTCTGAACCTATCGTATAAGACACCATAGCACAAA
Organism: Capsicum annuum; assembly: GCF_002878395.1. Lineage (NCBI taxonomy): Eukaryota > Viridiplantae > Streptophyta > Magnoliopsida > Solanales > Solanaceae > Capsicum > Capsicum annuum. The sequence continues at coordinate 15,829,497 of NC_061111.1, forward strand.
TGCGTCAGTACTTTGAATGTACTGGTATACATGTAAGGTAGGCTGAATGCATGGGGTTCATATGCATGAACAATAACAATAGCAGACTGACTATCATGATCGTGAGAAATAAAAATACAGCCATGAGACACAATAACTGACACTGATACCGTGATAACATGATTACTGAATCTGAATACTGATAACATGACATACTGATAACTAATATAACTGATAACATGAGTGACTGTATCTGACAGTCCTGAATCTAATGGAACTAGCTGAGTCTCGTACTGTATCTGAGTTGACTATATCTGACAGTCCTAAAATTTGAAGAACTATCTGAGTTCTATTACTGAGACTGATTGACCGTGTCTGACAGTCCTGATGCTGTAACATGAAATTGTGGGAAGTAGTTATCTAACCGATATGCCCCTAATATGCCATTATGGCTGAGTTGGGATCCAATCTATAACCCCAATTGGAAAGGGTGTCAAAATCACGCCACTGGTAAGGACAAGCTATAGGTGATCCTCATCTGATAGTGTCCCCAAAAGAGAACTGTGGGGACTTTATCTGACAATGCTTATCCACCTCATCAACCCTTATCGAACAGTATTGATGTCTCAACCTATGCTGGCTACATAGTTCTGAAATGCAAAGATGACTTCTAATAATCACACCCTCATCTGATAGTGTGTGTTCCTATCCTTGGGTTCACTCGGTGCTAATTCCTACTCCCATCTGAATAGACTCTGAACATGATTTACTGAACTGAACATGGGCTGAGTTACTGAATTTCGTTGACTGGTGGAATACTATTGATATCTGACACCTGACTGAGTTCATGAGATTATGGATATTTCTTGAGTCATAAGACTGTCTGAAGTCTAAGGATTCATAGCTTGACTGAGAGTATCGTGAAAATATAACATGGCTCTAGGCACACAACTAATGTTTCAGGTACGAGTACCCTAGGACTCGATGGAAGAAAACTGACCAAGCATAACTTACTTGAACATATAATTAACATCATAATCCATAATACATTTATAGAAGCATTTCATCAAAACATGTGATAGGCATAACTTGTACATACATGGGAATTTCATGGTATCATGCTAGTTAGGCACTTTTCCTTCATCTAGAAATTTAATCAAACATATTGTAGGCTTGGTACATGTAAACATCATTGTACAATAATTAAACATCATGGTTCAATTCTAATTTCATCATTCAAGGGTTTAGTCATAGGTTTGCATAAATCTATATCTATAATAATTTAACCCACATAAAATTTATCACCCAACATGGAGTAGAATTCAATTTCTCATTATCCACATGAACAAGAGCAGCCCAATCATGAAATTCATAAGAAAATCCATAAACTTGAATTTAGAAAAGGGATTCTTGGACTTCATGGATGAAAAGAGTCCATGAATGAACAGTATGCATACCTTGGTTCGTAAATACACGAAGATAGACAGAGGAAATTCTTGATTCTGAATCTTCTATGAAAAGCCCTAGGTTGTTCTTGAGAGATTTTTGAGAGAAGAGAGTGTATTTTGGGTGAAAAGTGGTTGAATCTCGTGTTAAAGGGCTTAAATAGGGGTGAGAAATTGACCTTTTTAACCCTGGACGTGTCTTATAATTTCAGTAAAAATTTTCCAAATTGGACCCCTGGCGCTACGCAGCGCTATTGCGTCGTGTCACTAGAATTTGATAATTAGGAAACTGAGGGATGGCGCAACACGGAGCCGTCATGTTGCCCCTTCTTTTGCGACCTGGAACTTTAGCGCGACACGGAGGAAATCGCGCTGAGAGACAAAAAAAGGACAAAGTCCAATTTAGCTTGTGACGCGGTGCGCCACTGACCAATATGATGTTGTTTTACGACGGAAACTTGAAATAGTCATAACTTCTTATCCGGTTATCGGATTTAGGCAAATTTTATATCGATAAAAATCTTATTGAGTTTTCCACATGACAAAAAGTAAAAATATTAAAAATACCACATGTAGAAAAGTGGATTCATCTTTCAAAGAAAGCTCTTAACATTTTTGAGATGATTTCAAGCTAGGAAAAGGTACGAGGTATTACATGTACTCCTTTCCAGTTTTGAAATCATCATCATCCCTTGATTCATATGCTGCATCACTTGGTGTTTGGCATGCGCGACTAGCACATGCATCCTATCCTATAATTCATAAAGCTTTGCCGTCAAGTGTCTTCGTTTTGTCCCCTAGTTTATCTCCTAAGTTATGCTCTACATGTGTTGTTAGTAAGAGTCACAAAGTCCTATTCAGTGAGTCTAGATTTAGGGCCACAGGGCCTTTAGATTTAATTTGTTCAGATGTTTGGGGTCCTTCCCCAATTGTTTCTAATGATGGTTATAGTTATTATGTTATCTTCTTTGATCACTTTAACAAATATACTTGGATTTACTTTCTTTAGTACAAGTCTGAAGTTTATCTATCTTTATTCAATTTCGTAAAATTGTAGAAAAGTTCTTTGGCCGCCCAATAAAATGCTTTCAAGAAGACTGGGGGGTGAATTTCAGGCATTAACTAGTTATTTGTGAGAGAATGGCATTGTCTAACGTTCTTCATGCTCTTATACTCCAAAACAAAATAGATGTGCAGAGAGGAAACATAGACATATAGTTGAAACCGGTCATGCCTTGTTAAATTATGCTAATGTTCCTCAAACGTTCTGGACCAATGCTTTTGACACTGTTATATATACAATCAATAGATTGCCCACTTCACAATTGAATAATTCTTCTCCTTTTAGTAATTTATTCAAAATAGATCCAGATTATTCATATTTGCGTATTTTTAGATGTCATTGCTTTCCATGACTTCGTCCTTACATGAAAGATAAGTTATCTCCTCGCTCTAAACCTTGTGTCTTTCTTGGTTACAACAAAATTCATAAGGGTTACAAGTGTTTTGATCCTCTCTCGTCTAAATTTTATGTCTCTCGTCATGTTGTTTTTTATGAAAGTACTTTTCCTTTTGTTGTACAAGATAATGTGGCGCCCAGTACTTCGACCAGTTTTGATAACACACCTGTTACTGTTCAGTTGCCAATGCCAGCTATTATTGCAGCATCCCCTTATTCTAATGTGCCCATAAATGGGTGTCAAGATAATCATATGCCGCCTTCTCCCTCAACCTCCAATCAGATAGCTTCTTTCAATGCACCTAATCTAATAGATCCTGCTAGATCTATGCAAGAGTCTCTTCCCACAGGTGCCTCATCATCTAATATTTCTTTGCATCCCACACCTATGAAGTCCCACAAAATAGTGACTCGTGCACAAATAGGCTCTTTAAAACCAAAATAGGCCTTCTCACTTTCAGCTGTTACTTTAGTTTCACCATACTCTACTTGCTATTCGCAAGCTGCAAAAGAAAAAAATTGGCGACAATCTATGCATGATGAATACAATGCCCTTATACAATATGGAACTTGGCAGCTAATTCCACCCCTTGTTCTATAATGTGATTGGATGCAAGTGGGTCTTCAAAACTAAGATGAAGCTGGATAGATCAGTAGAATAGTATAAGGCGAGGCTCGTAGACAAGGGTTATCATCAAAGACCGGGCATTGACTATATTAATACATTTAGCCCGGTAGTTAAAGCACCCACTATTCATCTACTCTTGTCACTAGTTGTTTCTTATCATTGGCATATTACACAGTTGGATATTTCAAACTCCTTTCTTCATGGACATTTGAATGAAGTTGTTTATATGTCCCAACCTTTGAGTTTTGTTGATCCTTCCCGACTAGATCATGTGTGCTTACTTAAACGGTCATTTTATGGACTTAAACAAGCCCTTCGCATGTGGAATAAGTGCCTCATTGATGCTCTAATCTCTTTTGGTTTCAGGTGCTTTAAAGTAGATAGTTCATTGTTCTATTTGCATTCTGGTGGTGTCAAACTATTTTGCTTGATTTATGTCGATGATATCTTAGTTATGGGAAATAATTCTGGTTGGATTAGCTCTCTTGTTGCCAAGTTGCAATCTCGATTTGCCGTCAAATATTTAGGCAGACTTTCTTATTTTTGGGCATTAAAGCAACCTGGAAATCCCATGGCTTGCATTTGTGCCAGCAAAAATATATCTCTGACTTACTTAAGTGTGCCCAAATGGAATCCTATAGCTCGATGGCTACTCCTGCTTCATCTTTAAGCAGGTTGTCATCCTTCGATGGTCAACCCTTTCATGACCAAACTTTGTTTTCAAGTATTGTTGGTGCTTTAAAGTATTTGATATTTATAAGAACTGATATCGCTTACTCAGTGAACAAAGTATCCCAGTTCATGCATTCACCATTGGATTCTCACTGGATGACAGTGAAATGAATACTTTGATATATCCGATCCACTCCTTCATAGGGTCTTTTCTTTAACTAGAAATCCTCTCTAATTTTACACGGTTATAGCGATGTTGATTGGGGTGGTTCTCTTGATGATCGTAAGTCCACTACTGGTTTTGTAATCTACCTTGGTTCTTATTTGATCTCTTGGGCCTAAAAAAAGTAGAAGTCTGTGTCTCGCTCCAGTACTGAATCGGAGTATCGAGCACTTGCATGTGCTACCTCTGAGCTAACGTGGTTGGAAATGGTGCTTAAGGAGATTGGCTGCCTTGCTTCTCCTGCACCTATTCTTTGGTATGGAAACCCTAGTGCCACTTATTTGACTGTGAATCCAATCTTCCATTCACGAACAAAGCACATGGAAATAGATTTTCATTTTGTCCGTTAGAAGGTCAGAGACAAGGCATATAGTTAAGTATCTCAACTCTCATGATCAGATAGTTGATGCTCTCACTAAAGCTCTACCTAAAGTGTGCTACCAGATGTTGAGAAGCAAGTTGATGGTGTTCCCACATCCTGCTCAACTTAAGCGGGCATGTAAAGGATAAATGTAGTTAATTCCAACTAGGATAGAAAACTAAAAGTAATTGTATATTGATAACTCCTGTATAGGCCTCTCTATGTATTCTATGATGTAAGGAGACTTGGCTCCCCAAGGAAATTGCTTTCCACCTTTAGAGAGGAATATAGAAAAAATGTTTCTTTCAAATATCACAAATAAATCTTATGAAATCTATGTGCAGAGATTTGAAAGCATTGGTTTTGTGGAGAAACTGTTAGAGTACAAGCCCTACTAATTGCCTATCTGTGGAACAAGTAAGTAAATATGGTTCACAGAAGTAAATACTAAACACAATATTTTTACGTGGAAAACACCCGACACAAAAAAGATGTAAAAAACCACGACCTGTACCTTTACAAGATTTAACCCCAACTTCACTATAATACTTAAGCCTCAACAATCAACAGAATTACAAGACTTCTTGTAAACTGGGAATAAAAACTTCTAGCTCCCATCACTACAAAAACACAAATCTTCCCAAGATAGGTGTTCCCAAATCTTCAAGTTCCCCAACTTGAAGACACAACTGCTAACTCAACTTATAGATCACTAAGACTAGAATAATGAATTATTACAACTCAAAGAACCTACCCACTACACAGTCTACGACTTGCTAAGTAAGAGACCAAGTTCTTCTTTAAGTATGTGAACTGATATGCTGATTGTTGATTATTTTTTCAGTACATTTAGTTCCTGCTCGTGAATTCAATTCTTATATTTAAGCACACACCTCATAGAGTCCTTCTATTTATGTAATTTTCTATGTTCAATAGGACTCTAGATAGTTTCAAACTTCTTTTTGTTGTCGCCTCTCTCACTTTTTCTTTGGATAGGATTCTTCTTTTATCTCTGTAAAACTTCTTGTTCAATTCAAACTCTATAAGACTTTTTGCTCAACTCAACTCCTGTAAGACTTCTTGATCAACTCAACTCCTACAAGACTTTTTGTTTAACTCAAATTCTGATGTGATAAATATTATCCACTTCTGTTTGTACGCAGAGTCTATCCACTTCTGTTTGTATGCAGAGTCAGCTTATCCAAAACTTGCCTGTAGCTGAGCATTGTTCACTTGGATAGATCAGATTTCACAATATGTTTCATTCACATGTCTATCATCAAAACTCCTCATCTCTTAACAAATTGCCCCTTTAGATGATGACAAACATAGCAGCATAGCATCACAAAAACCTGACATACTCAATAAGGAATTTTAGGTGAAAGAACCAGAATGAAACACATATTAGTCCAATTTGAGCTATAAGCATTGGATAGCCTTATTCTTTTCCCTTTTGACATCATCGAAAAGCTGGCTCACAAGTGAAAAAGTTTAATAATTCATGGCCATTGAGGCTATCACTAAGACAATCAAAACTTAGAATAAGAGAACATGAATGTTGTATGAGAAAACAGGAGCAGAAAACAGTATAACAACCAAGTCCATTTTATTTAGTAGCAGATATGACTATATATACCAAAAGCAACCTAAGAGTGAACAAGTTATCCAGGGAAGGAACAAAAAGAAATAGTTCTAGGAGATCATCAAAAAGGCAAAGTAGGAGTGCTAAGTAGATGAAGAAGGGGGGAGAAAGGGAGGTGAGTTTTCTAATACCATTAGTATTCTCAACTCTTTCTTTTTCTAACAAATAAGTAAGGGAAGCAATCAGAGCTTGAAGTATCCCTTTTTTCTTCTTCATGAGTAGCCTGTGCAGTCTCCAAGGCTGCCTGGGAAACATCCATCTCAGCTTTTTTTTCAACCAGTGCATTTCTCAACTTTTGCATTGAATTATCAACACTCCTTATGGAAACAGGTAGCATCATGTGATTTACAGGCCCTATGATATCCTTGGTAGTCTGTGAAGACTATGCTTGAATAGAAACACCAAAATCCTCAAATATAGGGGTGAGCCAGAACTGATAAGGGAGGGCATGTCCATTTGTTTCCTTGAGGAGAACCTTTTGCATATGCTTCAGTATGAGTCTAGGAAAATCAACTCTCACTTTAATGTCCAGTAGTTCCATGAGAGAAAGATCAAGAAAACTAGCCACAGTTCTCCTTTCCTTCCTAGGAAGAATCATCTTATGTACTACATCAAAATACAGTTGGAGAAGTAGAGACATCTCCCTCTTAAACACTCTTCTATGATTGAACAGGTGAGGATTTCTAGAGAACTATCTACATATGTCAATAGCTAAGGCAAGATTATCAAGAGGTGGCCAACAACCCTTGACATAGTGGCCCCACCCTCCAAAAGAAATATATAAAATCCTAGCAATATCAACAATATAAAGATTCAGTTTAACCTTCCTCACAATGGTGGAGATCATCTCACCAATGCCCTCCCCATTCGTATAGAACTCATACACTTCAGGTTTAGTAAATCTTCTATGTAGATCTCCCTGAATGAATAAATGTGACCATCCTCGAAACTCTAATTTTTCTAGTAAAGTTTGCATACCGTCCCTCCTAAAACCACTAACAACCCTCCCTCGAGCTAATTTGTGCTTTCGAAAGTGAAGGTTGTGTGCCTCAGGAGTGTCTTGATGAGAGGATGAGTGAGGAAATTCAAACTCAGGATCAAACTCATCAGAGCCATCTAGATGAAACTCAGAGTTAGATAATTCAAAAGGAACAGGTTTAGAGACTTGTTTCTTAGACCGAATGGACGACTTTGGAGAGGAAACTCTGGAGGATTTTGAACCTTTGACTGTGGAAGAAGATTTTAAAGAGGAAGAGGCTTTTGGAGTTGTTTTATGAGAGGGTTTTCTAACCAATGAGGGTTTTGGAACTTTTTCCATGATAGTCTTAGTCTTCCTTACTGATCGAAGAAGAAGATCAGGGGAAGATGCACGAAGAGAGGGGATCAGATATAGGCACCCATTTTCTTTTGTTGGATCAAAGTGCTTCAGCCAATAGAGCATATTCACGTTGTTTCTTTCCTCGAGTATGAGGGGTTCGAGGATTTGAGACCACTAGAGAGGGTTTCGTAGAAACAGTGCTCACGACATTGATAGAGATGGAATAGGGTTTTTTTCTTTAACTGAGATCTCGACTTTCTTGAAATTAAATCTACAATAGAAAGGTCGTCTCTATCAATATGAAGATCATCATCAATAACTTGGGGTGGGATAAGAGGAGAAAGAAAAAGTTGTGAAAAGGATGAAGAGGGTGAAGGAATTTGGGCCAAAGGGTTTGGGAAGTTTCTAAAGGCTGTGAAATCTATAAGTTTCTGGAAGATTTCAGGAGGGATTAAGGGAGCCAGGGTGATGTTTGGATGAAAGGTAAGAGCGGTGAAAGGATTTGTGACAGAACCACTAGAGGAAGAGGATGAAGAAGATGAAGAGAATGCCATTGCTGAACCTAGAATTTTTCTTGACTATGAAGAGTTAAAGAGAAGATGAATATAAATTTTAAAAAAAACGTATTTAAAAGGGAAACAGAAGAAGTTGAGAGGTTGAGGGACTGTATCTGTGTAAGAATCGTAATGATGAGGAACTCTGGATTGATGGGAAAGCAATTAGCAGCTTTTTGAAGCAAGTGTGACTCTTTGGTTTTGGTGGTTTAAATGTATCACAAGAGAACCAGGTAGATAACTTGTTTCACTCTAAGTCGCTGTAGGTAACAATAGTCATACCTGAATGAAAAGATGAACTAAATTGCTCCTGTAATCCAGTCTTTTTGCAAAATCAACACATTTATGAGTCAACATATTCTAAAATCCTGGAATTAGGATACACAACTTAATGTGTGAGACTGAATTAACCAACAATACGTTAAGTCAGCTTAATCTAATCAAGCATTGAGGGAGACTTATGCAATTTTAATCATCCCCAAGGCTAACCTATTTTTTTCAAAGTGTTCTCTACTCAAAGCCTTAGTGAAAATGTCAACAATTTGATCCTCAGTCGAATAAAACATAATTGATATATGGCCTTTTTCAATATTATCTCAAAGAAAGTGATGAAGAATATTAATATGTTTAGTTCTCTTATGTTGGATAGGATTTTTTCAATGTTTATAGCACTTGTGTTATCACAAAAAATAGGAACACAACCTATATCTACCCCAAAATCCAGAAGTTGTTGTTTGATCCACAGCAACTGAGCACAACATGATCCAGCAGCCACATATTCAGCCTCAGCAGTGGACAAGGCTACTAAATTTTGCTTCTTTATGGACCAGGTAACAAATATGATCCCAAAAAATGTGCCATACCTATAGTACTTTTCCTATCCACGAAATATCCTGCATAATCAGCATCAGAATATCTTACAAAATTAAAGTTGCTACCTTTGGGATACCATAAGCCAAGATTACTATTTAAGTATCTGAAGATTTTTTTTACTGATATCAGGCCTGCTTGCAGTGAGATACAATAGTGACCCTATTATACCTCTATACATCTTTTGCTCTACATTAGGACCTGTTTCATCTAGATCAAGCTTTGTGGCAGTGGTAATAGGAGTGTTGATTTCTTTAGCTTCTTCCATGGAGAATCTTTTGAGAAGCTCTATGACATACTTCTGTTGGTGTATCATTGTCCTTGATGCTGACTGTTTTATTTGCAATCCCAAGAAGTAATTCAGCTCTCCCATCATACTCATATCAAATTCACAACTCATGAGTTTGGCAAACTCATAAGTCATATCCATGTTGGTTGATCCAAAAATAATGTCATCCACATATACCTGCACAACTAACAAATTCTTTCCATTAGTTTTTAAGAAAAGGGTATTGTCAATTTTACCTCTCGAATGGCCATTCTCTAGTAGAAACTTTGACAACCTCTCATACCAAGCTCTAGGTGTTTGTTTCAACCCATACAAGGCTTTATCCAATTTATACACATGACCAGGAAATTCCTTGCTTTCAAATCCTGAAGGTTGCTTGACATACACCTCCTCTTTGAGAATGCCATTTAGAAATGCACTCTTCACATCTATTTGGTAAAGTATAAACTCATTGTAGGTAGAAAAAGCAACAAGTAATCTTATTACTTCAAGTCTTGCTACAGGAGCAAAAGTCTCATCAAAGTTAATTCCTTCCTCTTGGTTGTATCCTTAGACCACCAACCTTGCTTTGTTTCTTGTGACTATTCCATGCTCATCAACTTTATTCCTGTATACCCATTTAGTTCCAATTATTGATCTATCTTTTGGAAGAGGAACTAAGTGACATACTTTACTTCTTTCAAACTGATTCAGCTCTTCCTGCATAGCTATGATCTAATCAGCATCAAGCAATGATTCAATTATCTTCTTTGGCTCTATTTATGATAGAAATGCCTTGAGCCCAGAGGTAAGCTCAGTGAGAACATTTTCTATAGGATGTGAACCTTGATACTTGTATCCCTTTAAAATCAAGCCTAGTGAGCTACTAGGATCACTGATAACAATCTGATCTGGCGTAGTTGGTGGCTCAGTTCCCCCTGTCACTATGCCTTCAGCTTCAGTTCCCCTTGTTGAGGTGCCTCCAAGTTTGGCAGCTCCAATCAGTAAATCGGGTTGTGTAACCTGTTCCTCAGCATCATTTCCTTCCTGCAAGTTAGTCTTAACACAGGATTCAGCAAAGATTACATGCGTGCTTTTTTCAACACAATTAGTTCTGTTGTTTAAAATCCTATAGGCTTTACTATGAAGTGAATAACCTAAGAAAATTCCCTCATCACTTTTAGCATCAAATTTTTCCAGATTATCCTTTCCATTATTATGTATAAAACATTTATATCCAAAAGTTCTATAGTGAGAGATGTTAGGCTTTCTTCCCTTTAGTAATTCATAGTGAGTCTTCTCTAACATAGGTCTGATCATGCATCTATTTATGATATATGCTATAGTACTTATTGCCTCAGCCCAAAGGTTTTTAGCAATATTTGTTGCAAGTATCATTGTTATAGCTATTTTTCCAAGGTTCTGTTTTTCTTTCCTCCACTCCATTTTGTTGTGGTGTTCTAGGAGCTGAGAAGTTGTGATCTATACCATTTGTTAAACAGTATTTTAAGAATTTTACATTCTCAAATTCTGAACCATGGTCAGACCTTATGGAAACTAATGAAGTGCCTAGTTTCCTTTCAATTTTCTTAATGAAGATTTCAAAGACATCAAAGGCATCTTCTTTAGAGGTTAGAAACAAAGTCCATGTGAATCTGGAATAGTCATCAAAAATTACAAAAACATACCTTTTTCCACCTCTATTTTGAAGTCTCATGGGTCTACATAATTCTATATGAACCAGGTCCAGGCACTTGGTAGCGCTAACATGGTTCTTTGACTTAAAAGAAGATCTTACCTGCTTCCCCCTTACACATACACTACATAACTTTTCTTCCTTGAACTTGGTCTTGAGTAATCATAATACCATATCTTTGGATAAAAGTATGTTTAGTTGTTTCATACGTGCATGACCAAGTCTTCTATGCCAAAGAAGGGAATCATTTTCTATAGCACTCAGACAAGTCAACTCAAGTTCTGGTAGTGCCATGATGTCAGGTTTGTATATATTTCTATATCTCCTTGCAGTGAGTACAATCTCTTTGGTATCCATCCTTTTAACTTTGACTCCAGCAGTAGTAAAAATAACTTTATTACCTTTGTCACACAGTTGTGAGATGTTCAACAGATTACGCTTTAATCCTTCTACAAGATAGACATCCTCCAATGTTTTTGACTTAAATGAGCCAATATTTCCAATCCAGTTATGATTCTCTTTTTTCCATCACCAAAAGAAACTCCTACTCTATTTATTTTGGAGAGTGAAAGAAAATTTTTCTTATCACCAGTCATGTGTCTTGAGCAAGCACTGTCTAAATACCAATGCCTTTTGCTTTTTTTCACCTTCTCTTGCAAAAGAAATCAATAGTTAGACTTAGGAACCCAAACAAGCTTGGGTCCTATTTTATGAGTGAAAGGATGAATTAAATTTCCTTTAGTCCATGCAGGCAACAAGTAGTGCGACCTGTTTCTCTGACCAGAACTGGTGTTGTTCCTTTTGGTCTGAGAAGATCTGTTAGCCAGGTTTTGACTATTTGACCTGCTTTTTGCAGCCACTGGACATTTAGTGGTGGGATGTCCAAGATTTCCATAGATGTAACATAAATATTTAGGATCATCAAAGCTTTTGTAGAATCCCAAACCTGCCTTTTCATTGAAATTTCTCTCACTTAATTTGTGAATAATTCTTGAGGAATTTGTCCACCTGTTTGCCCTTTCAAGATCCAATTTTAGTTTAGAAACTTCCTGAATCAACTTATTCATTTTTTCAGTTAAATCATGGCATTCTTGTTTGTATTTAACTAGCTCAAGTTCAGCATTTTCTTGTTCTTTACTCATGGCCTTTTGCCCATTTTTAGTGAGAGTTGATTTGAGAACTTCAGACTTAAGATTGTTGTTTGAAATCTCAAGTTTTGAAACTTGTTTCTTGAGAGTGCAATTTTCCTTGCCAACTGTATCTGAGCAAGCCTTTAGATCAATGAGATCAAATTTGAGACTTGCTAGACTGTTGAATAATTTATCCCTATCCGAGGTTAACTCTTGGAAATCATCAATCAATGCACTCATCAAGGAAACAAGTTTTGGTTTTGAGAACAATTGCAGTTTTTCTTTGAGTTCAAGTATACTTACCTCAGAGCCCTCATCTTCTTCATCTAAGTCTGAATCTACAAAAGCCATGAATGTAGTTTCATCAACTTTATCTTCATCTGAATCAGATCCCTAGGCTGCTATAATTGCATGCTCCTCCTTTCTTTTTGCCTTTAGTTCCTTTTCAGCCCTTTCCTTCTTCCATTAAATTTTTCAGAATGGACAGTCTCTGATCTGATGATCAGTTTTTTCATATTTGTAGCACCCATTTGGATTGTCATTGGAATATTTCTTAGTACCTGTTCCCTTCTTCTTCTTAAAGAATTTGCTGAAATTCTTAGTTATGAAAGCAACTTGATCCTTATCAAGTTCAAATTCCTTATCACTATCAGAAGCTTTAAATGCTAAGATTTTCTCAGGGGTTGCTTGTTTTATGACTCCATCAACTTTCATTTCATAAGTTCTTAAGTTCCCTACTAACTCATCCAGGGTCGTACCTTCAAGATCCTTATTTTCCTCCCTGATTGCAGTCACCTTAACATTCCATTTTGATTTAGGTAACACCCTCAGTACCTTTTTAACTTGTTCTTCCTCAGAGATGACTTTTTTTAAGGAAGTCAACTCATTTGTTAAGGTGGTGAGCCTTTTCATCATCTCATGCAGGGTTTCATTTTCCTTCATTTTGAATGCATCATACTCAGTAAATAGGAGAGCAATCCTAAATTTTCTTACTTGAGAAGTACTTTCATGAGCATTTACCGGTGCATCCCAAATTTTCTTAGCAGTAGTGCAGGTGGATACCCTATTGTATTCAGCAGGTCCTAGTCCACAAATCAACATGTTCTTGGCCTTTGCATTTTTCTTTAAAGCCAACAAGTCATCAGGAGTAAATTCACTCCTTACTTTCTTGACTTGTTCACCATCAACCATCTTCATTGGAATAGTGGGACCATCAGTAATTCTGTCCTATAATTTATAGTCTTCACCTTGAATAAACATCTCCATCCTTGGTTTCCACCATATATAGTGAGAACTATAAAAAAGTGGAGGTCTAGTAGTTGATTGACTTTTAATGTGACCAGTAGGGGGTGCGGAATTCATTATATTGATCTTTTCTTAGGTGCTTATTTAAGACAACCTCTCTCTAATACCACTTGTTAGAGTACGAGCCCTACTATTGCCTATCTGTGGAACAAGTAAGTAAACGTGGTTCACAGAAGTAAATACTGAACATAATATTTTTACATGGAAAACACCCGACTCAAGAAAGGTATAAAAAAACACGACCTGTACCTCTACAGGATTTAACCCCAACTTCACTATAATACTTGAGCCTCAACAATCAACGAAATTACAAGACTTCTTGAACTAGGAATTAAAACTTCTAGCTCCTATCACTACAAAAACACAAATCTTCCCAAGATAGGTGTTCCCAAATCTCAACTCTTACATCAGCTTATAGATCACTGAGACTAGAACAATGACTCATTACAACTCAAAGAACCTACTCATTACACACAGTCTATGACTTGCTAAGTAAAAGACCAGGTTCTTCTTTAAGTATGGTGAACTGATATGCTGATTGTTGATTATCTTTTCAGTACATTTAGTTCCTGCTTATGAATTCATTTCTTATATTTAAGCACACACCTCATAGAGTCCTTATGTAATCTTCTATGTTCAATAGGACTCTAGATAGTTTCACACTTCTTGTTGCTGCCGCCTCTCTCACTTCTTCTTTGAATAGGATTCTTCTTTAATCTCTGCACTACTTCTTGTTCAATTTAAACTCTATAAGACTTCTTGCTCAACTCAACTCCTGTAAGACTTCTTGATCAAATCAACTCCTGCAAGACTTTTTGTTTAACTCAACTTCTGATGTGATAAATGTTATCCACTTCTGTTTGTACGCAGAGTTAGCTTATCCATAAGTTGCCTGCAGCTGAGCTTTGTTCACTTGGATGGACTAGATTTCACAACATGTTTCATTCACATGTCTATCATCTAAACTCCTCATCTCTTAACAGAAACACCTAAAGAATTTGCTTAATGTTTTCAATAATTTGCATATCAATAACTATTTTATGAAAAAATGTACACAAATTCGTTATTTCATAGGAAAGACAAATTTTCGTGTAGAAACAAATTTTGGAATGATTAGTTTCAACCCTGTTCACTAAAGTCATTAACTTTAGTTGCATATCACTAGTAATTAAATTAATTTTTATCCCACTAAAGTCACTAAATAGGTACTGTATCAATAAAGTGAAAACAAAATATTTCAACCGAAAGAGGATGGGAGACAACTCAAATATCAACACAAATAGAAAGAGTCGTATTTTAAATTAAAGTAAAATTGATTTAAATTTATTGTTCGGTTTATTGCATGCTCTGCAGTACTCCAAATGTAGAGAAACTCGAAAGGACATAATCGATCGAGTTGGTTCGTCCGAAAAATCATGGCAGGAGTAGACTAAGTAAATAATTAGTATATCGATGCTAGTAATTATAGAATCTTATAAATCAAGTACGACACATTTTTTACATCTCTTTCGCCTACCAGATAAACAGACTTAGAGAATAACTTGTTAGCCATTACACTGGCTATTGATGCATTGTCCTTACCATAAAAAGTTCGAAAACGATATATCTCGTAACACAAAGTCACTATGCATTAAAAACCCTAAAAATTAGAACTCATCGGACAGTCGAATTGGCCACCAAAAATTAATTAGATGTCACCAATATTTTACTTTAGTTTTACTTCCCCCATAAGTCATAACTAATAAACCAAAAGTGTGACCTAAGTAACTACAGAGAATAGGTTTTAATTGAAGTGCTCATAAACGCAGATGCTTCCAGAAAATCAAATAATATAAAAATATATTAGTGTTTACTATTGCCAGAAATGCACATGCAACATGCAATAATTGCTAAAATATGATTCCTTAATTTGCTTCTATTTATGAACTGCCTAATAGTTCCAAGACATGATAATTAAGTCCATATGAATACAGCTTGGTACCTACTATCACTTAAGATTCCTGTTTGATATGAAAATCCAAATTGAAAAAGAACATACAATTTCTCAAGATCAATCAAGTCTGGAAATCAATTAAGATTCTTGATTAAGCTAAAAAGCATTACTAGAACTATGTACTACTATATACTATTATTGTTAGCTAGCTGACAAATTTAAGTCATTAATTAATGAAATTGCTTTGTTAATCACATTTCACATGCTTTAATCTTAAAAACTACCCAAACCTAGCGTTGCTATTAAGCATCTACGTATCATATTTATGTAGCAAATTAAGGAAACACGTATTCAATCCACTTACATCTCCAATTAAAAATAATGGTTGAAAAAGGGAAAGTAGAAAAAAAAGAAGTATATACATATATAAATACATTGTACAAATACACATATATACACATGTCATAAGTATATGTGTGTGTATTTTACTCGAAACGAAAAGTATGGTTCTACGGAGAAGGCCATTGTCCAAAACGAATGTTGTCTTAACTCAACCCTAAAAACTAGCTCAATAGATGAGGATTGTCTCCAAAGGCGAACCCAGGATTTGAGCTTGATGGGTGCACCTTTATATTTAAACAAAATAATTAATGGTGTCAAAGATCGACATACAATTCTTTGAAAATCTAATATTATTGAATATCATTAATTTGGTTTAATACGATAAAAGTGTGCTATTCACCGTACTTGAATTCGATGCACCATTATATTTTTAGCAATAATAGAATGTTTTTGGAAAATAGAAAATTCGAGAGATTTGTTTGCTAGATGGTTGCTAGTTGCTACAAGAAAACATTAGAATTAATCCTATTTCAAACATTAAATTGCTAATTTTTATACCAAAAATAAGCTGATGATTAAAAGATAAAAATAAAATAAACATTATATAGTATAAGATAGAGAGAATCTACCTTTTAAAGTTTGAAGGAAGCATATATTTTTGGAATAAAATTAAAATACATAAATATTGTGTGTCTCTGTTTATATATAGATACTCTCTCCATCCCATTTTACTCATCCCAATTTGATGTTGCACATTGATTAGAAAAAATAATTAATAACATGGCTACTTTACCATAGTACTACTATTATCCCTATTAAATGATGTTTATATTTTAATTTAGAGAAAAAACAATTAATACTAAGAGTAAAAAAGGAAAAAGAAAATTGTCTTGTCTTGATTAATGAAAAATGACAAGTAAAATGAGAAATCAAATTAGAAAATTTGGGACGAGTAAAATAGGACAGAGGAGTAATAGATGGAAAATTTAAAATATAATGTTGTCGAAAAGGGGAGAAAACTGATGAGCAATAAAACAATTATTGTTAGTGGGTATCGAACCCATCAACCATCTCACCAACCGAATCTATTATCTTATAAGGTGCACAACATATATTTTGTTAAGAATTCGTGCCCTACTGATTTTATTCTTTTCACCTAACTTTTGCTTATCGATGAAACGTGTTGCCTGACGTGTTTCAAGGAAGCAGTAAACAGAAAGTAAAGAACACGATGATTTTTATGTGGAAAACACCCAGCTCAAAAGGTGTAAAAAATCATGACCTGCACCTCTACAGGATTTAACCCCAACTTCACTAAAAAACTCTTAGCCTCAACAACGACTGATTACAAAACTCATGTAACCAAAAAATAGGAATTATAAACTCTAATTCCTATAACTCAACAGCTAGGAATTATAAACTCTAATCCCTATAACTCAATAACTAGGAATTATAACTACACATACACCTCCCAAGATATGTGTTCCCAAAGTCTCTGAGTTTTCCCCAACTCGAAGACTAGCTCCTAATTCAATTTATAACACACTGAAACTAATATTACATGAATATCTCTGAGTTTTCCCCAACTTGAAGACTAGCTCCTAATTCAGTTTATAACACACTGAAACTAATATTACATGAATAGCTCAAACACAATGAACAAACTTAAAAATAAACGTTAAAACTCTTAGCTGGATTCTGTACTGAGGACCAGGTTCTTCAACGTGTTTCTTCAGTGATTGAGTAACACTTAGTAAAGTCAATCTGTCGATTGAGCTTTTCTGCTTTTTTTAAGTGCGTGAATTATTCTGGCTGCTGCATCTTCTATTTAAGCACAACTCTCCAAAGAGTCATTCTTTATTTCTAACTCCTACTTTAATTAGAACTCTCATTGCATAGAGTTCTACTTCAAGTGAGACTCCTTCTTCAATTCCAACTCTTTCGAATTCTTCAATTTTTAGAATCTTTCTCCTTCCACACATTGGACTCTTAAGGATATGCTTAAAAGTGAAACTCCTTCTTCACATAGGACTCCTTTTTCAACTCAACTTGTTTTCCCTTATCATCAAGTGTTTGAATTAAATTCAACTTGTTCTATTCCCCATGTGATCAGTAAGTTGAAGTTTCTAGTTGCACTGAATTAACTCATATCAACTTGTTTCATTCATATTGTCATTCATCAAAACTTCAAGGTTGCAACGAATTCCCATTTTGGTTCCAACAAATTCCCCCTTTTTGATGATGACAAACCTCTTGTCTTTGTGCATTCAAATATCTTCAACTGTAGGCACTAAAGTATAAAACTAGAATGAAACAAGTTAGTCAATAGGTAATAAACATTGCATAATCCTCGTATCTTCCCCCTTTTGGTAACATCGAAAAATCATTTCAATGCAATAATATACTAGCCAGAGTGATTTGTATGCTATTCATGGCCACTAAGGCTATCACAAAACAATCAGACAAAGAATCTAGCCAACATAGTAATGTATTAAAGAGAGAAAAAATGAGTCAATTTAGCAAAGATAACCATTCCATTTAACTAACAGAGGATGTTCCACATTAAACCTGAGCTAGTAGTGAACAAATCAAAACAACTGAGTATTAAAAAATATGGTATAAAAGTGGGACATGACTAAGGATATAAATAGTGAGGAGCTGATGAGGAAGGTGGAACAGGTGATATCAACTGTGTCAATTGATGAATGACTTCAACATTTTTATCCCTCTATCAATCAAGGTCAAGCTTCAAAGTCATGATCCTAGCCTTAAAGACCTCTTATTCAACTTCATGACTGTCTTATGCTGCTTTTAGTTTAGATTTTTTTTTTCAAATGAGTCTTAGCCATCCTTATTGAAATGGGTAGAGCAACATGATTCATCTGTTCAAGAACATCTTTTTTTTTTATAAGTTAAACCTGATTTATGATTGAGAAGCCCAAAAAAAAAATTACCAATTAGGAACTAAAAGGGAAAGCATGGCCCTTTTCATTCTTCAAAAACATTTGCTGCATGTGATTGATGATCAAGCTTGGCAAATCCATGATACACAACTGATATTTTGGTTGAGAAAGAAGAAGAAATTTCTGGTATAGGATTAACACACTTGTGCACATCCATCTGGAGAGAATCAAAGAAAGTTTGCTCAACAATTCATTAGCTTTATTAGACAATGAGAGGATGAAGTTTGTGGAATTGAACAGGTGTGCTCAACTGTTTCAACTTAGACAGCCTATGCTTATGTCAGTGTAGAACATACCTGATAAGAAGAACTTTGTGGTCACAATTGCTTGCTTGTACCTATTTTTGTGCACAATCTAATACAAAATTAGGTTAAAAAAGTCAAAAATCTGGAATTGGGACACACAACTAAATGTGCAAGACTGAATAGAATAACTTTTTAGCTAATAAGATTAAAAAGAAAAATAACTATTCTAGTCAATCATTGAGGGGAATTCATGCAATTTTAATCATCCCCAAGTCTAACCTATTCCTTTCAAAATGCTCTCTACTTAGTGTCTTTGGTGTTTCTCCAATCAATTAAGTAACCCACATAGTCAACATTTTTATAGCCCTCAAGAGTGAAATTACTTTCACTTGAATATCATAGTCTTAAGCCATTGATTCCCATGAGATATCTCAAGATTCTTGTGACAACACCAATTTTTATAAATTACCAACAAAATTATCATCAACTTGTGTTGGTGTTATTGATGCATCAATTTCTTGCTTTGTTGTTCCCCTTGTCAATATGCCCTCAGTATGTATAACAGTTGAACCAGGTGGTACAACATGTTCCTGTGCATGCACATCAGTGTCACAGTCATTCTCTTTTTTTATATATTTTTGTAAACCTCCCTTGCTTCCCCCTTACACGAGCACTACAAATTTGGCCATCTTTAAAATAATCCATTCCCCCTTTAAATGTGGTGAGTAAAAGAAACTTTATTTTCTTCTAGTCTTATGCCTTGAGCAAGCCTTATCCATGTATAAATTTTGCTTGCCTCCTTTCACTCTCACCTGCAAAACAAATTAGGGATTAGATTTAGGCACCCAGAAAAGCTTGGGTCCTTTCTTATGAGTAAATGGATGAATCAGATTTCTTCTAACCCATGCAGGCAACAGGTTACGTGACCTGTTTCTCTGACCAGGTTTACTTATCCTTTTCTTGGTCTTAGATAGTTTATTTTCCAGATTTAGACTGCTAGATCTGCTTTTGGCAGCAACTGAACATTCAGTGGTTGGATGTCCAAGATTACCACAAATATAACATAAATCTTTAGGAACATCAAAATTTTTGTGGAATCCTAATCCTGCCTTTTCGCTGTAATTTCTTTCCCACAATTTATGAACAATTCTTGAGGAGTTTGTCCACCTATTTGCCCTTTCAAGATCAAGTTTTAGTTTAGAAACTTCTTAACTCAACTTATTCATTTTTTCAGTTAGATCATGACATTCTTGTTTGTATCTAACTAGCTCAAGTTCAACATTTTCTTGATCTTTACTCATGGCCTTTTTTCCCTTTTCAGAGAGTGTCAATTTTAGAACTTCAGACTTAAGATCATTGTTTAAAGAATCAAGTTGCTTAACCTGTTTCTTGAGAGTGCAGTTTTCCTGTTCGACAATGTTCTTGCAAGCTTCTAAATCAATAAAATCAAATTTGATGCTTTCAAGACTGTTGAACAACTCATCCCTATCAGAAGTTGATTCTTGGAAGTCATCAATTAGTGCACTCATCAATGAAATAAGTTTTGTTTTAGAAAACAAATGCAACTTTTCTTTAAGTTCAAGTATACTTACCTCAGAAACATCATCTTGTTTCTCCAAGTCTGAATCTCCAAGAGCCATAAGTGCTGCTTCATCAACTTCATCATCATCTGAGTCAAATCTCTAAGTTGTTACCATTGCATATTCTTTTCTCTTTTTGATTTTTTCTTTCAATTCCTTTTCAGCTGTTTCTTTTCTCCATTCTATTTCCCAGACAGGACAATCCTTGATATGATGATCAGTCTTACCACACTTGTACCATCCATTTAGATTGTCATTTGACCATTTCTTACTACATGTTCCCTTCTTTTTTTTGAAGAATTTGTTGAAGTTCTTAGCTATAAAGGCAACTTATTCTTTATCAAGTTCAATTTCTTCATCACTGTAAGATGCCTTCAGAGTTAAGGTATCTTTTGGGGCTTCTAGCACTTTAGTTCCATCAATTTCCATTTCATAAGTTCTTAAATTTACCACTAATTCATCCAGGGTCGTGCTTGCAAGATCCTTATTTGTTTCCCTGATCGTAGTCACCTTAACATTCCAGTTTGATTTTGTTAATACCTTCAGTAACTTCTCGACTTGTTCTTCTTCAAATATAGCTTTTCATAAGGAGGTCAGCTCATTTGTTAAGGCATAAGCCTTGTCATCTTCTCATGCAAGGTTTTATTCTCTTTTATCTTAAATGTCTCATACTCAGTGAAGAGAAGAGAAATTCTGAATTTTCTTACTTGAGATGTGCCTTCATGAGCATTTACTAGAGCATCCCAAATTTACTTAGCAGTGGTGCATGTTGATACCCTGTTGTATTTAGCAGGCCTAATCCACAGACCAAAATGTTTTTGGGCTTAGCATTTTTCTTTAATGTCAATAAGTCATGAGGAGTGAATTCACTTCTTACTTTCTTGACCTGTTTCCGATCTTCTAACTTTATTGGAATAGTAGGACCATCAGTGATCCTATCCCATAACTCGTAGTCTTTCCCTTAAATGAATGTTTCCATCCTAGCTTTCCACCAAATGAAGTGAGAACCATCAAAAAGTGGAGGTCTAATAGTGGATTGACCTTTACTGTGACCAGTAGGTGGTACGAAATTCATCATATTGATCTTTGTCTTAGGTGCTAGCCCTTTTCAAGACAACCTCCCTCTGATACCACTTGTTAAGAATTTGTGCCCTGCTAATTTTCTTATTTTCGCCTGACTTTTGCTTATTGATGGAACGTGTTCCACTGACGTGTTTCAAGGAAACAGTAAACAGAAAGTAAAGAACACAATGATTTTTACGTGAAAAACATCTGGCTCAAAAGGTGTAAAAAACCACGACATGCACCTCTACAGGATTTAATCTCAACTTCACTAAAAAACTCTGAGCCTCAACAACGACTAATTACAAAACTCTTGTAACCAACAAATAGGAATTATAAACTCTAATTCCTATAACTCAACAACTAGGAATTATAAACTCTAATCCCTATAACTCAATAACTAGGAATTATAAACTCTAATTCCTAACTACACACACCTCCCAAGGTATATGTTCCCAAAGTCTCTGAGTTTTCTCCAATTCGAAGACTAGCTCCTAATTCAGTTTATAACACACTGAAACTAATATTACATGAATAGCTCAAACACAATGAACAAACTTAAAAATCAACGCTAAAACTCTTAGCTGGATTCTGTACTGAGGACCAGGTTCTTCAACATGTTTCTTCAGTGATTGAGTAGCACTTCATGAAGTCAATCTGTCGATTGAGTTTTTCTACTTTTTTTAAGTGCGTAAATTATTCTGGCTACTGCATCTTCTATTTAAGCACAACTCTCCAAAGAGTCATTCTTTATTTCAAACTCCTACTTTAATTAGAACTCTCATTGCATAGAGTTCTACTTCAAGTGAGACTTCTTCTTCAATTCCAACTCTTTTGAATTCTTCAATTTTCAGAATCTTTCTCCTTCCACACATTGGACTCTTAAGGATATGCTTAGAAGTGAAACTCCTTCCTCACATAGGACTCCTTTTTCAACTCAACTTGTTTTCTCTCATCATCAAGTGTTTGAATTAAATTCAACTTGTTTTATTCCCCATGTGATCAGTAAGTTGAAGTTTTCAGTTGCACTGAATTAACTCATATCAACTTGTTTCATTCATATTGTCATTCATTAAAACTTTAAGGTTCCAATATATTTATATAAATTCTCTAATATATATACAGCTATACACACTATATATACAGTATGCAGTGTTTTTCTCGAGACTAGCAGGTGCACGTGCACCCTAGTCTCAATGTAGGTCCACCTCTGAATTTGTCTCAGTGAGATCACTCATTATTCGCCGTGTGTATGCATGCCTCCTATGCCGATTGCCGAAACATCTATCAATTACATCTCATAAACTATTTATACAGAGAATTTAGATATTTAAACTTTATTATTAATTAATTATATATATAAAAGATGTGGATGCGGGCGTTCATGAAAGTTGTCTTTGTACATGAAAGCTAAGGTGTGATTCTATTTTAAGTTTGTTTTTTAAAAAAAATTGAAAACGATTTAGTTTGAAATTTTTACTTTTCTTAATTAGATATTTTTAACATTTTACAAAAAAAATTATAAATTTCAAAAGTTTTATAGTCATACAGAATATTATGACATATTTAAAATCAGATGCGTTTTTTAAAAAAAAATTCTCAATTTAAATTGGGTAGAGAGAGGGTCTAACTTATAACGACCAACCACTTCCCGGCAAGTTAAAATAAGACCTGCACTATGATAATTTCATTCAAAAAAAGTTGATTCGTTGTCTTTAACCCCATTAATTAATGATTAAAGTATAAACATGTATATGTCATTGGAAGAAAATTATTCATAGTGATCCCACATCAAAACATTGACTATTATTTACGTGTCCATATACTCCATGATTTATTGGGGTTCTGACCTTTATTGATTGGTACAAACAAGAATCTTGGGGATGATGGGCGCACAATAGAGTGGATTTGGCTGTACATTACTCTTTGAGGACAGTCCCACGTGGAGTATATACTTTTATTTTAGGCTTAATACAAAATCGTCTTAAATTTAAGATGATATTTCATTTAAATATTTAAATTAAGTCATGTTTTATTTTAACACATCGAATTTTTCATAAAATATTTCAATTAAACACTTTTGATTTAGTTTTTGAAAAAAAAAAAAATTATGCGTGTTTTCATTCCACTATTAGGTAATTACGTTTGTAATATAAAATATATCATTTCATTTAATTATATGCTTCAACTTCAAAGGAAAAATATCTGAGGTTTTATGATCTATTCAGGTAAATACGTATAACTAAAAGAGAGAGTATATTGTCGAGAAATGGACCTTGGGCCTAACTCAACCTCAAAAGCTAGCTCAAGAGGTGAGGATTATCCAAATCCATATAAGCAAATCTAGTTCATTCCCCAACTAATGTGAGACTTTTACTCACTCTAACACTCCTCTCACGTCCAGGCCCAACTGGCACTGGCGCGTGGACCGAGAGCTCAAAACGAGAATGGACCTGGCTCTGATGTCATGTCAAGAAATGGACCTTGGGCCTAACTCAACCTCAAAAACTAGCTCAAGAGGTGAGGATTATCCAAGTCCATATAAGCAAACCTAGTCCATTCTCCAATCAATTTGAAATTTTTACCCACTCTAACATATATTTTATATAGTTAATTTAAATATCTATAGGCGAATAAGAACACGTATCCCAAAAAAAAAAAAATTAGTTCAAAGTTAAAATAATAAATAAAAACGAAGAACTCCAATAATTAAAGTACACTTTCCATATAAATATAGGAGGCAAAAGAGGAGCCTTTTTATGAATTGGTCAGCTTTTTTGCTGAATATAGAATTAAGATTAGTGGAAGACAAAGAACTTGCTGGAAATGGGAACCATTTGATACCCCCAAAAAATAAATCAACTGCATATTTTTTTTTTGAGTTTCCTTTACAAACCCTAGACATTCTTGTTTTATCTTATTTAGTTGTTTTCTCGATTTATTTTTACTTATCTATTATATTAAAAATAAATATTTATTTTAAAAATTAAGAGATAATTTATCCTAATTTACACTTATTATTAATTGTAGATGTCATTTTCTATTATATTTTTTAAAATATTAAATTTTATATTTTTAAATAATAATATAATAAAATTATCATTTTATTTACTGCTCCTTAAAAGGGTGTTTTCTATCAATATTTGAAAAGTAAAAATAATCAAAGAGAGTATATTAATTCTTACTTTCTTTATCATTACTATTTAGCAGAGGTGGGTCCAGAATTTGATGACTACGGGTGCCATCAATCCACCATCACTAAAACTCCACATTTTTAAGAGACGAAATTTATACATGCCATTGATCTATTACTATGCAAGTAACTCACATTCATTATAGAAAAATTAATAAAATTATTTTTTTGCTTAATGAAATCAATCGATCGAACAGACAAAAGTCCGTTGATTAATTTTACGCAAACATGCGCGAAATTATACAGATTTTTTCTCTAATACTACCTTTTTAATTTAATTTAACTAATTGAGGATATTAGAAAAAAATTAAGGAAATTGATCATTTTTGTTTCAAGATAATAATTCTCAATAAATAATTATCTGCCGATGTTGTTCCTGAAAAAGAATGTGTTCTTAATAGTACATTATCTTTAAATACAAACTTACCACTAGTTAATATGATTAACGTATTTACATTCAATCGACTCGAACTATTTTGGATTAATTTGATTCAATTCAATCCATTTTCAATTAAATTAGTTTGGTTTAAAGCTTTTGGTGCATAAATAAAAAGTGAGAAAATTATTTTTGTCAAATTAGACTAATTTTCTCAATTCAACTCCATTGCATTATTTGATTGAATATGAAATAAAATAAAACTTTTGACAAGCAAATAATTTATGTTATTCTTTAAAATTTGAAAAAGAATAACGTAAGATGATTGATTAGAAAAAAAATGTTAGAATTATTTTTACGTAAGAATTTCCAAATTTAGAAACAAAATAAAGCAAATATATATTTTAAATAAAATAATAATCAGGCTTGTGAAAGGAAAAAGAAAATAAAAAAAAATTAAGAAGATGAGCGAAAAGAAAGAGGGAAAAGAGACTGAGTCACGAAGAAAATTGAAATAAAGAGAGCTCCAACTGGGTCTGGATTTCAAGATCAACACCATTAAAACTAGCACTTCAACCACGACACCTAGAAGTACTTGTGACTGCGGGTGTCACTTTTTCTTTATACTGTGTTTTCAGTATAAAATATCAGTACGTATATTAAGTTTTATCCGAACGTCGCAGGTATCGTGGCACCCCCAATGCTCTACACAGATCCACCCCTGCTAGTTAGGTCTCGGCCCCTCCGGCAAGATCCTTGGTCCATTACAAATAACCTTCAGTTTCACTCAATCACTCGTCGTGACTATATATATTTAAGATGATAAATTTAAAAGATAAAATAAAATAAATTTTGTGGTGAATAAAATTATGTGACATACATTAAAGTCAATGAAGTACACCATAAGGTTGGTAGACAAAAAATAGTGAAATTGATGTTGATTTTTATCCTTAAAGTTTGAACTCCACCTGCTTATGTTGTCTATTACTGCCCACTCTGAGCACTATCCATATAAACAACTTTTCTCCTACCTGTTAATTAATGTTGACTTCCCTTTTGGTATTTTCTTGATTCTCTTTCCCCATTTGGGTATCAATTTCTTTATGTGGTTAGTTTAATTGAGGATCATTCAAAATACTTTTTCTAAATAAGTTCTCAAAAAGAAGTAAATCAAGTTTATTTGGCAACATAACTAAGTTATCTTTCTGATAAGTAAAGAAAACTTTTTATTCAAAAAAGAAAAGAATCTTTTCAAGTGTTCTAAGTGAATCAAAATTTTGTCTGTTAATTATATTTTTCGTGAAAACTATGAAAGAAAAATATTTATTTGGAATTCATATTTTAAGATGTAATTTTTCTGCTATTTTAGTCTATTTCCTAAAGTTTGGGGTAATTTCTAAGATCTTGTAGAACGTTTTCAGTTTTTGGTTAATTATTTTTTATATAATTTGCATCAGATGTAACCAATAATGTGTTAAAGATATTTGATAGAAATTAAATTCGCTCGATTTTAATAGATTAAAAGGACCAGCATCATTCATAAATTATTTAAGCAACTACTTTAAACTATCTTTTGGAATCCAAACAAGTAGTAGTAATTTTGTAAGAATTTTTCTTATTCCGAAACAGTCAGCAAAACATGACAAATTGCTTTTCAGATCACTTTAAGAAAAACTTTTCAAAAATATTCCTGAAAAACTTTAAAGGAATATGTGCAAAAGCCAAAGTCCCTATATTGAACCCAAATGTAATAAAAGAATTAAAAATTTTACACCACAAACTCTGCATAGCTACATTTGTTTTTTTGCTGGATGTCCCCGAATGGACGTGGCATAGGTACATAAGAGTGAGGGGTCATTAGTCAAACATCTTTCATTGAAAATTTTTATATATATGTCAAATCTTGAATACGCATAGCATAATTTCTAATTTAACTACTCATCGAACTAACTCGTTAAAATCTCACATATACAATCATCCCAACCGCTTGGAAAGTTAACGTCGAAGATATTGTTTGAATCTTCTAATAAAAATTTTGACTTCGTGGATAAATTGAACTAGTTAGCTTGATCTCATGTCAATTTTATAGGAAGCTTTAGATTATTCATATTTGATTGAGTATCAATATTAACAAAGTGATTGGCTAATAAAAGAAGCAAAGAGAGTTACTTCAAACACACGCTGGGAGGAAATAATAGGTGAATGGAAATGGACAAACGGCTATTATAACTGAAAAAAGGAAACTAGAGAAATGATCCAATCAAGAGGACAAACTTGTAACAAATATGCCACATAAAATGTACTGAAATTGACAATCATCAATTGTCTATGAATGCAATCTAAAATGGTCCCTTCGAGTTTCAAATATGAAAAAAAAAAAAAAAGATTAATAGAAAACATTTCAGTACCTTGCTATACTATTCTCTCTCTTGAACGGAGGTTTATTGGAAATAGCTTCTCTACTACTTCGGAGGTAGCAGTATAGACTACGTATATTTCACCCTCCCCAAACCACACTGTGTGGGAATATATTGGATTGTTATTGTTGTAATAGAAAATATTTTTTCTAGTGAGTTTTACTGATGCAAATTTGGATTAATTGGATTATGCTTAATGCAAAATAAAAATAAAAAAAGCTAACTGGTCCCACTTTTCATTTTACAAGGAACTTACATATTCATCAAACTCTTTTCTTTACTTAAAATTCTTGAGATATGTATCGCTTATATATATAATGAAATTCAAGCAAATTATTCCAGATCTAATTGGGTAATGGACACTTAGAAATATTACACAAATTATTCATAACAAAAGCTAAATAATATGTTGAAAATAGGAATAACATTTAAAGCTAAGAGAATAATGATTATAATTTCTAAATTAATATATACCTAAGTGATCATGTAGAGATCAAATCTCACCTAATACCTCCCCTTGTAATTTCTAATTTCTTCCATTATTCAAGACCATTCATATTTT
The DNA here is from genome assembly GCF_002878395.1 of Capsicum annuum. NCBI lineage: Eukaryota > Viridiplantae > Streptophyta > Magnoliopsida > Solanales > Solanaceae > Capsicum > Capsicum annuum. Next base: position 15,857,720 of record NC_061111.1, read on the forward strand.
CTTCTTTTCATAAAATGACGTTGATAACAACATATTCTACATAGCCTCACAAGATAAAGTCCAAAAAGAATACCATAGGATATACATAGACCTTATCCTACCCCGGAGATTAAAAAATGATTCTATAATAATTATCATCAACCAAAATCCTTTCTTTCGATTAATCCATTGTCAAAAGAAATAAATAAACCCCAAAAAGACAAGTGGAGGGAAGAAAAAACAAATAAAAAGAAAAAAAAAACAATTTTTTTTCGTGATTTGGATAATTCACATCAAACACCTGTGACTCGCATCACCACCACCACCACGACGACGAACTTCACGGGCCATACTTTCAGTTACAGTGGCCAACTTCTGCAGGTTCAGTTTCACATCAATCACCTGTGACTCGCATCACAACCATCACCACCACCACGAGCTTCACCGGCCATAGTTTCAGTTACAGTAGCCAACTTCTGAAGGTTGAGTTTCACAACTGTATCAGCAAAAAGACGCGTATCTTCCTCCGTATTCCCTTCAGGTACATCAACCACATACGATTCTAAAACAACAGTCCATGTCTTTCCATCATCATTCAATTCATGCACAGTAGTAACTGACCTGTAATTCCTCAACCTATGTTCTCCACCAATAATACTAAACCCGAATACGTGTCTTTCATCATCCAATATATCAAGCCTTTCAGTACTCGTAGCAGCTGGTAAACCGGAGATGACAGTGACGTCACGTGTGGACCCTACTGAAATACGAAAGTTTTCGTCCACGTTACAGCTTTTGATGAAGTGCTTGTACGTTTGTGGCTTGTCGAACCGGCGGACAACGGTCCAGACCGTATCGACCGGCGCGTGGATGCGCTGTGCGAGTAGGGAAGAACATTGACCCGAGTTGATCCGGTAAGAGTGAAACTCCATGATTGATGAAGCTAGTTGTTGGAATTCTTCTGGAGTTAAACCGGGTGGAACCGTTAGGTGATGGGTTGTGATTGAACCGGTTTGGGAATCCGGTTCCGGTCTATTGTCCATTTGAAGAAATAGAGAGAAATGGAGATGGAGAAAGTGAGAGAAAGAGAAAGGCAAGGGAAAGAGAGATTTTATCTGTTTATTTATATGGGTGAGATAATGGGAGAAGAAAAAGGGCAAAGTGGGAACATAAAAATGTTTGAAATAAATAAATATAGACGCAATTTACTTCCAAATGATATGATTAGCCAAGTTCTTTTTACATTATTGGTTATAAAATCTAAAACTGGGGGATGAAGGTGTAAGTTGTGTTACTAATATAGCGAATATATACTGATTCCTTATTGTATTGTTTTGTTATGCTATACTATATAGTACTATATGTTATTTTCTTATACTTTCGTTTACCCAACTCTTTCCAAGTTTAACGTTACACTATTTGACTAACCATACATAATACTAAACATGTATTGTCATTTCATATTTGAGACTAACATAGTATCATATTTCCTACATAAAATGATAAAAACACATATTTTTGTTAATGCAAGGTTAAATTTGGTAGTTTAATATTGTAAGTATCAAAACAAAAATTTACAAAGGACAAAAAAATATTACTTACTAATATTCTATTAATATCCCTTGTATATTTGACATTAGTCCCTGCTTTCTTGTTTTTTTTTATTGGGGTTTCTTGCTCGATATTTATATTTAAGTTTGATTAAATTTAAATTTACATCAAAAAATTCTACATTAAAAAGTAAAATAATCTCTTATAAAAATAATTTTCTATTTAAAAAGACTCAAACCCGAGACCTCTAGTTAATTCTTACTTCTATTCCTTGTGTAGGGAATATCTAGTCTAATCGTTAATGTGCTAGCCTCAAGTCAGATTGTACATTATTATTATTATTGATAATAATAATAATAATAATAATAATAATAATAATAATAATAATAATATAATTGTGGGGAGCAGGGAAATTGTCACATAAAAATTAGAAAAAGAAAATAATATAATGAAAAGCCATGTGGGTTCCTGCCACTTTGTCTCAGCCAAGTTGATTGCCAGTTCAGCAGGCTGCAAAGTCAAGCCCAGAATTCATTCTCACTTTTTTATTCAGTTTAATTTTTAAATAAGTCAATCGCATTAATTATCTAAGTTTACTTATTATTTTATAATTATTTCTCTTTTATTTTCGTTTTTTGAGAAAAGAACATTTGGAAGTTGCCTTCAAATTAGTGCAAAGTTGCTCTCCATGACGAACTCTTTTTGACTTTAGGATACAAATTGCACTTCCTCTAATATTAAATCTTAATAGAGTTTGTTTGATAGTTTGTTAGAATTACACATTAATAACGGTTATAAAGTAAGGAATAACAAATTTACATAATAATTTGTGATTAATTATAAGAGAATTTATATATTATTTTATGTTGACATTAATCATGTAAGGGTTTAACTATTCATGCCTTATTAATGTCTTAATTGTTTCTCTTTTTTTAATCCCTCATATATATCATGATACATAAATTTTCTTATACTTTCTTTGTTCTCTTGTATTTATCACTGATTCGCTATTTGAGGTCAACCTTTATGAACTTTGATCAAATTTTTAAGTAGTATAATTTAATATTTAAAATTTAAAATTTTGATGGTCGGAAACTATATGAAAAATGTTATAAGTTGCACCCTTCTCATATTAATACGGTGAAAAAATATATCTTAAAATATTAATTAAAGTTTATGCAGGTTAATCTTGAAAAGCGGAACAATGACAAATAAAAATAAACGAAGGAAATATAACTTATATCTTTTTGTGTTTGTTTCTAAATTCAAACCAAACACTATATTAATTTTATATTACAAAATTTACCTTCAAATCAATTTACAAACATGATACTACTTATAAAATTTAATATTTACATAACTCACCTCTCAGCCAACAACCGAATTATCCCATTCTTTACAAAATAACTTTAAAATCATGAAGCTTATAACTTAATACAAGTAAATGCTAAAAGTAAGGCAGACATTCACCAACCAAACTATATTGATAAGTGTTGTTATTAAGTGTGCTCACTGATCGTCATTTATTCAGGGGCGGATATAGCATTGTTATTGGGATATAGATTTATGTTTAAAAGCTTATTAAAATTTTAATAAATAGTAGACGTGAATTTATAACTTTGAGATATGATGAATTTAATGTTAAAAATCTCAACATATCCTAGTTGGTTTGGATTTCATCAATTTCCTTCTCTCTCTTTCTTTTTTCATTGTTGGGGGTGGGGTGGGGTGGGGTGGGGGGGGGTTGAGGATCTACATAACCAATTGTTTATGTTATAGCTACGAAGAAATAAAAAGGCTCCTCATAGTTAATACAAGGTTTGGTAATTCATCGTTTAATTAATTAATAATAAGCAAATAACAAAATCAGATATTTTGAATTGCTTCCATGGTGATTGATTTATGTAATCAGCTCAGCTTAGTAGTAAATTTTAATATGGTAGATGAGTAAAAATACACAGGATAGAATAAGGATAAATTATACAAATCTCATTCTTAAGAGACTATATTACCTAATTTCTCTTACTTTTTAAAAATTTACATAAACTTTCATTTTTCAACTTTACTCTTGATACATATCAAGAAAAACCCACATCTTATTTTTACTCCACCATTAACTCATTCAAGATTTCATTTCCTAATTATCAACAATTAAATCATCTTCCTGATTTTTTTCTTCCATTAATACTTAAATCATCTTCCTTCCTGATTTTTTTCTCCTCCACTAATGCATGTAATTTTTTTTTCCTCTCCTAAAATCTCTCCCATTTTTTTTTTAAAAATCTATTGATACATATATAAATTTATTTAGTTATTCATATATGTTTATTCTTGTAATGGTGATTCATATGAATGCTAAATATGATATCATTATATGGGCATTATGGTGATTCATACGATAGGTACATTTTGTATGATTTTAACGGGTGATACATATGATATTAATGGGTGATACATATTGTATTATGGTGATTCATATGGTAGATACAATTATTTATTTCAATTATTGGGTTATTCATATGATATTAATGGGTGATATATATGGTTTTATGATGATTCATATGATAGATACAGTTATTTATTTCAATTATTGGGTGATTCATATATACGGTATTATGGTGATTCATATAGTAGATACAATTATTTATTTCAATTATTGAGTGATTCATATGATATTAATGGGTGGTATATATAGTATTATGGTGATTCATATGGTAGATACAAGTATTTATTTCAATTATTGGGTGATTCATATGTTATTAATGAAAGATAATGGTGTAGTCAGTGTAGGAAACAAAAGTAATAATATTTTTTTTAAAAAAATTAAAAGCAGAATTGAAACATAATTAAAATTAAATCTAAAAAAAACAGATTAAAATTAAAGACGAGAAGAAAAAAGATCAAAAAAAAAAATATCTTTCATAATTAAAGACGAAAAAAAAGAAACATAATTAAATCTAAAAAAGAGAAAAAATAGATATCTTTCCTTAAATAAAAGAATACAATAAATAAAAGAGAATTTGTTACTTCCTTAAATAAATATCTTGTTAGTTTCAAATGTACCACTTTTTTATATGTATCACCATACAACATATGTATTACCATTTCAAAAAATTGGGATAAAATGTAATTAATAAAATAATCAAAATTTTATGTAATATCACTTAAAAATTGAGGAATTTAAGTAAGTTACCCATAGAATAATAAGCACGAAAACTAAAATGGATTGAACGGATAGTGTTTAGGGCCTAATTTCATTATACACTTCACTGTATTAGCATATGATGTAGATCAACTTAAAGATGCATTAGCGGATTAGCCAATTAGAGGATTTAATCGGCCTGTATAGTTAATCATCTTAAAAAGTCAACAGTTGTTCTCCTTCTTCCATTTGCTTATTATTCTATTCAATCTCCCAATTACATATTCTGAAATTTAATAGTGATAAACTGATAATATATGGTGAATTAAGACAGGGTTGATCTGCTGCTGAAAATAAGGATTATTGGTATATGTGATCATTGAAGTTAAGACTTGTAAGTTATTCATCTTTAGCTAACTACCATATTTCTTCACTGTATCAAAAATAAACGTTAAATAATACTTTTCTAGTTTAAAATATCAATGGATAATTTACTCTTTTCTATCCATTTTATCTTTGTTATTAAATATTACTCCCTCCATTTCGTATTAATTGACCTCTATAGACTTGACACATCCATTAAGAAAAATATCTATTAAGGGTCTATTTTATTAAATTAGTCTTATTAATTATGTTTTGAAAATATAAATTTGAATATTTATAATTTGTTTAGTTATTTAATTGAAAGAACATATTAAAATCTTCTTGATTTCATCAATGGAACAACTAAATTGAAACAAATACTTTTAAAAAGAAGGCTAACTAATACGAAATGGAGGGAGTATTATATTATTCATTACTCATTACATTTTCCAAGATATTAAACTTATTATATTCAAAGAATGATATATAGTAAAATTACCCATATTATTTATTGTTTCTTAATATGTGTGTCAAGTCAATAGTGAACAAGTATTATTGAACGGAGCTAGGAAATCCATAGTTTTTTGCTAGTTTGACCTTTAACATTTGACACGGGGCGAATCTAATTTATTGACAAATGAAAAATTAGTAAATGAAAATTTTATTTATCGACGATATAAGGCCTCCTTAGAGGTAAAGTACTCCAAACAAAGATTGTTTCATATTCAAATCTCAAAGACTCAAACTCAAAACCTCTAAAATAACGAGAAAGAAGTATTTATCACTCCTCACGTTATTTATTATTTGGTACCCATGACAGCACTCTTACTATCACTTGGAGTGGATAAGGCTAGCTACCTAATACAGATAAATGATTAGCATTGACAATCACTTAAACTCCATTTTTACATATAGATAATCATCACAAAGTCAAATGTTTTTCCTTTCACTTCGACTGAGACAACTATATGAGAAATTGAATAATCAGATCTTCATAAGAAAAATTATTTTCTAGATTGGATGACTACTATAGAGAAATTTAAATATTTTAACTTCCTTCCCTTATGTGGTACAATCTTCTTTTGGAATTAATTTTTAATGTACATCCCCCTGACTAAAAAGCTTTACTTAAAAATTTTGAAAAGCTCAAAAATAGCGTGAATTTCTTTTTTACTCTTCTCAATATTTTTTAATTTTATCATAACGTAAAGTTAGTAACATATGAGATTTCTTCTGCATAAATTAAAGCAATTAGAGACGGACTTAAAATATTGAGTTTATGGGTTCTAATGTTTTTTTTTTTAAAAAAGATACCAGACGTTTTATAATTTTTTTTTAATGTATATTAAGTGAATTTATTAAATACAAATTTGATGTCAAAATTATTGAATTTTGCCGAACCCGTAGAAGGAAGGCTAGCTCTGGCCCCAAAAGCAACCCATTGCGTGGTTGTTGCGAAATAATGATATTGAACAAAATTGTGACGTATAATATTTATCCAGAGTATGTAGTTGCTAGAACATTATTGCCAACACATTAATCAACATCAACATTGGTTTCTTATTTCTTTATTTTAGAAGGTGCGGTCATGCATGACAAAATATACATTTATAATATGGACTTAATTAAATGAAATTGATCCACGGAGATTAATTAATACAAACAAAATATTCTACGTTGACTGTTTTAATGTATATACTTTAACGCAAAATAGACAAAAAAAAAAGTCGGAAACCCTATATAGAAACATCGAAAATATTAACTAGAAACAATGTTAAAAAGTGACGTCCATGACGAAGGACGAATTGATGAAGGCAGGTCATAAAGAAGGATCGATGACAAACTTCTAAATTAGCGAGGTTCTTAAAAAAGGATGCACATAATATCCTAAGTGAATTTTAGATCAGAATGAGAGAGGAAAGTGGAGAGATTTATAAAGCATAACACAAGTTCAATTTATATACGTGTTATTGGGCTCGATGATGGCATGGCTCAAGGAACAGTTCATGAAGTCCGTTAGGCAAAAGCGGACACGTGTCATGAACTTGGATCGTACGTAACAAAAACGAGAGATATTTCCACCTATATACAACCCTGAACATTTATTGACATTTTAGTGAAATTAAATAGTTAGGTTTAGCAATTGAAGCCCAAACAATTTTGCATTGTATAGTCATCGATTTAATATGAAACTCAGTATTCCCTTACTTGTTTCACATTTCATACTTAAAAAACAATTAGTGCATCAAACATTTCAACAAAATAGAGAGTTCTACTACTTTAATTTGAGGAAAAAGACGACCGGGAAGTCTGTGAATCAACCTTTGAAAAGCTTGCAACAAATATGCCATTTCGTTCGAAACGCTGAGGGAGACTATGAATTAATTAACAGTACAATTGAAGGGAAATTTCGACTTTTTTATTTTTCTTTTTCTCCTTGGATTGAACGGGTAAGAGTGAGTGTGATTGAAATTAATTAGTTGAAAATACCTGGACGAAGCTATATACAAATTTTGAGGAAGATTATAAGTGATTGGGCTTGTTTTTCAAGTAAGAAACCAGACATAAAAATACACGTGAATGTATTGTTGATATTGTATATCAGTGCATACCACACATTATTTTCATGGACATTACGGTGATATTATATATCACATTGTATATCATGTATATCACATACAGATCTTCATTGATATACGCGTGGGGATATACAACAAATACAGTGGGGGATACGTAGATGGAGTCGTCCTCAGCCTCGGGTTTTCAATATGAAATTCAGCTTAAATCTGTGCCTGAAATTTTCTTCAAACAACTTCAAAATTTATATTCAAGATCCTTAAAATGTTTCAAACAAAATCCAATATCATTTGTAATAATTTTATAGGTGGTGTTACAAAGGCTTATCGGTCGGAATTTTCTTAAAGAGCTAGTGTATTTTGATTAATTGGGTATGATGAATATATGGGTGTTATCATATATATGTGTTTTTTTTTCCTGGGATTCGAATGAGAACATTGATACAAATACAAGCATATATACTACCTTAAAGCGTTGATGATGAACTATTTTATAGGTATCTTTGCATTAATTATTTTTGGATTTTATTTCCTATTTTATTTGTTTCTTTACGTACTTCTTGGATTCAATATTTTTTTAAAAATTTTTCTTCAAAATTAATTTTGGCCCAGATGGTTGACATTCAGTATTCTTTCTTATATTACAACCAATTTTCACTAAGAAGGAAGCATTCATATATTTTGCATAAGCTTAAACATGATCCGCCTCACCAGGTAAACAACGTGCAAATTAAATGAGTATAAATTAATATTGTGATGAAAGCCTAAGCCATGTGCAAAGACGAACTAAAAGAAAAAAAGTTATCGAACTTTTGATAAGTTATTTATATACATCAAGTGATTTTTATCACAAATGTAGAATTTACGTTAAAATTGTTGTTTTGTTGAAACCTTAATTGGAATACTAGCTCCGCGCCTCTGCCCTTGACACACTTATTTTTCCTATAAAATGTTTGTTACTTATAGTTTTTTAAGAGGTATTCCTAAGCCGGGGTCTATCGGAAACAACCTCTCTACTTCTCTTGAGGTAGTGGTATAGTCTGCGTACACTCTACCCTCCCCAGACCCCACTAGGTGGGAATTCACTGGGTATGTTGTTGTTGTTAGTTTTTTAAGAGGCATGTGAAAGAAAAACGCTATAATTAAATTGGGACAAAGAAAATACTATGAAGATAAGTATATTCCGCTAAGTATTATATCTTGCTAGATTTAAAGAAGAAATTAAGTGGGATCCCTCGCAAATTATACTTAAATTTGCATTAAGCGACTGACCAATTTAAGGCCACATTAAACATGTATATTTTTTTGTGAATGGACAATCTGTCCATATTTTAATTGATTAAGAATTCATACATTCGTTGACTTTGTACAGCACGTGTATCGAGTGGCATTAATTAAATAAATCGATTTTTATGTGTATATATTCACTATCAAGCATGAAATAACATGTACAACTAAAACAAGAAAACCAGTAAAGAGCAAATCAATTAGAAGTCTATTTGTTTGTTTTCCTAGTCTTCTTCCTGCTTCATGAGATAAGCATTTTCATTAAAGAAGAAAGGCCAAGATTGATTGATGAGTCTAGTGGACAGAACAATCAATGTGAGGCGTACGGAATATCATGATGGGTAGTGATCAACTAGATGTGAATAAGCTTCCAATAATAGATTTTAGGAAGGGAGAGTTGAAAGAAGGGAGTGAAGAATGGATATCATTGAGGGAACAAGTGTACAAAGCATTAGAAGAATATGGTTGTTTTGAAGCATTACTTGATGGAGTTCCAAAAGAGAAACTATATGATAAGTTGAAACAAGTTTATAACTTACCTAATTTGGACACAAAATTTACAAATTCTCAAACTTCATCATCTTCTGGTTATTTTAAGGATAACCCTCTCATTCCACTTTATGAGAGAATGACTATTCACCATGTCCTCTCTCCTGGTGTTATCCAAAGCTTTTTTTCCAACATCATGTTGCCTGATCATGGAGACTCACAATTTTGGTAATCCTCAAAACCTCTTCTTTTATGTTTTGAGTTTACGTTCAACGCAACGTCAGGATCTATCTGAAACACCGCCTTTATCTTTCAAAGTAGGGGTAAGATTGTGTATACTCTATCATTTACAGATTCCTCTCGTGAGATTACACTGGATATGTATGTCGTTGTAGTAGTTCATTGTCAGTTAAATGTATAATTTATTACACTATCAGGCCATTATTTACTCGTAAATCTCTTTAAATTGTGAGATTTGATTTTTTTTTTTTAAAAAATAGCCTTTTCGCAGACATATTTTTAAAATCTTGACCAAATACAAATTGTTGGTCCAATATTGACAAAAGTTCTTTTTCCTTTTCAAATTGATAAGATAAACACAATTTGAATGAGAGCTTTCTCGTAATCGGTAATGTTATTGTCATGTGATCAAGAGACTGCGTACTATAGGCCCTTGTAGTCAGATCCTTTCCTAGACCCCGTGCATCATGGAATTTTTAGTCCACCGAATTACCCTTATATATATAAAATAAACACAAATTACTAGTTGCTCTTCAAAAATATTACTAGTTTTTTTTTTCAAGATGAATCAAAATTTGAAAGCTTGATATAAGTGACACTAGATCTTAACACATAATTTAAAAAATCTGTGGATTTGGCATGCAGTGATTTGGTGCATGGTTATGCCAAGGGATTATCAGAATTTGATGAGATGATAAGAAAAATGATATTTGCGAAATTGGGGATATTTGAAAAATATTGGGATGAGCACAAAAATTCAACAAGCAGCTTACTTGGCATGTTGCATTACAGAGTGCCTAAAGATGATGAGACAAATGTTGGACTACCTGCTCATACTGATAAACTAATTACAACTATTTTAAGCCAACATCAAATTGGTGTAGGTGGGTTGCAAATTATGAAGAAAAATGGAGAGTGGATTGATGTTGAATACTCATCACCTCATTCGTTCATATTCCTTGTTAGTGACATTTTGACTGTAAGTAATTTACTACCATTAGACCTTTTCTCTATTTTTTATTACTCCCTCAGTTCACTTTTACTTGTCATAAATTTCCTAATTTTATTTCTACTTTTAGTTGTCATTTTTGACATATCAAGAAAAGACAATTTCCTTTTTCCTCTTTTACCCTTAGTATTAATTATTTTCTCCAAATTAATTTTAACATACAATATAAACAACATTTAATAGGAGTACTATGGTAAAGTAGTCATGTTATTAATTATTTTTCTTAATGAATGTGCCAAGTCAAATTGTGACAAATAAAACTGAACGACGAGAGTAGTAAGTTGGAGTTAATTTCTCATAAGTCACTCATCTAATAGTTATTATTTCATAAAGTTGACATGAAGAAAAGTAACTTTCTCACGTAATAACTACTCATGTCAATTCATATTACTTGACTCGTGTTGATTTGACAGACTGACTCTTAAAAAGCTTTAGTTAAAGGTGTATTTTACTAGACTAACCTTATTAATGATACTTTGAGACTCTAATTTTAATTATTTCTACTTTATGTAGCTATTTTATATCTAAAGGTAATCCCTCCATTTCATATATTTGGACACACCATTAATAAAGCTTTAATTAGAGCCTAGAAGTGTATTTTACGACTAAATTAATCTTATTAATGATTCTTTGAAATTTTAAATTTGACTATTACTACTTGATGTAGTTATTTAATAGCAAAAAGTAACGTTATTTTTAATATAAGATCATAGAGAAAATATTAATCAAGTGACCATACGAGAAATCAAGATCGTCAATCTTTCTTTGGACTAATTAATTGTTACATTATTGTAGGCAATTACAAATGGTAGGTTGCCTTGTCCATATCATAGAGTGAATATGGGAAACACAGAGAGATATTCCATTGGATTTTCATCAATTGCCAAACAAGGATATATCATAAAAGTTGCAGAGGAACTTATTGATGAACATCACCCTTTGCTTTATAAGCCCTTTGATGCTCTCAAATTTTTTCAGTATTGTCTCTCAAGGGATCATAAAGACGGTGCTCCCACCCTCGAGGGCTTCTGTGGCGTCTGAGCTTTGACAGTCGTCTATCTTCTATCTTATTTTCAAAATTTCGACATTCCTTGAATAATCTGATGGTGTGAGAATTTTTTAAATTTATGGTGTGTAAAATTTAAACATGTGTGAAATAATTTTGTATGCTTAAAATTATAAATCCAGCAAAGGTTCATCTTATGGTATGTGATTTTGTTCTTGTGAAACCATCTTTTTTCTAAATATGTCATCTATTTTATGGAAATAATATTCAATGGAAATACCCCTTTTTGTTTTTATAAGATTTAGTTAAGTATGATGTTTTGAAAGAAATAATGCCTTTGGGAGAATTTTTTTAAAAATAAATTACTCCATGCATAATACACCTTTTACTAGAGTGAAACATAACTAATTTAAACTTTCAGTAAACAGATGCCCCCTTTTGCAAATGCACAATACATCTTCTCAGTGCGTCCCAAAAAGACTAGGATGCATCGTTTCACAAAAGAGTGAAGTTCTCGTCTAAAAAAGCAGTCCAGTGCACTAAAGCTCTCAGTAAGCGCGGGGTAGTTAAAGTTCTCTTCTAAATAGACCAAACTATTATACAAACTATACGAAGACTAATGACTGCGATCCCATGGAAGTTGAACCAATGATACTGTAACGCTGCGGATTTACTTTTAACAAGCTAGAATTAACCTCCAATAGAAGTGAAAATTTACTTCGATTAGTCACAGATTCAACATAGAACCAGCTTTCCTATAGCAGAACTCGTCAGAGCGAGCTATTTTTCATGTATTATATATTAAACCTTATGCTTGTCAGTCAGACTCAGAATTGGTGATGTATCGAACCTCAGATCAATCATCCAGCTGCGAGATGATGCTTGCAAAGACTCGATAACCTTGGCACATGTCGGACAGTAGACAATATTCATTCTTTGCATGGTATGTAGCCATTAAACCTGCATTTCATTATTATCAGAATATTAAACAAGGGTTTATTAGACAGAGTTAACAACAAGAAAGGAGAATAGACAATATTAACAAGGAAATGAATTACAGAGAGTAAACTTAAGCAAACGCAATTATGTCAAAGCAAGAGAATATGTTACAGATATCGATGTAAACATATTCAGACAACCATTCCAGTAAAAAATATTATAACACATGCCAACGATATATGAAGTGTCTTAGCTATAGGCTGAACAGAGCTCGACGAATGAATAGGAGCAGGGGTACACACATACTCATGCTAATGATATCTCAATTCTACGAGCTGAAGATACCCTGATCTTCTTGGTGATGCGGTTCAGAACACGTAAGGCACTGGAGGGTGATTTTTGAAGCGATATCTAGTCTATATAAATATGGTAAAACGTTGCATCTACCCAGTCAATGATACTTTGGACAGACAAGGGAGTTTGACAAGCAGATATTTGGATTATCCATCAAGAGCTAAATCTAAATCTGAAGGGACATGACAAGAAACGGTGCAAATTTTATGCTCTCCGGCTGGAAAAAAACCAGTTTTGCCAATTTCCCTTTTAAGGGGTAGAAACTCTGATTAACGATAGGCCGTGCATCACCAACTCAGGATATCCTTATATCCAATGCTTAAAAAAAGGTGAAGAGAAAGGTCAGACCAGAAGAAAGGGGAAAGGAATATGTTAAAATGCACCCGTCTCCCGCATAGTTAGGCATGCAGTTCAGTCAATTTTTGCACTCATAGTTTTTAACCATTGAACTCTTACTGCTCAAGCTTGTTGGCACCAACTAATACCCAATTGGAAATTTGAAACAGTGTTTCCAAACCAAAAAAGTCAGAAGGATTGGTCACACAAGCTTGCGTCCAAGTTGATGATTTCAAGTAACGTTTTCATTGTATATCTAGAAACATACACAGTCCTGATTGTATTTGTCTTATAGATTCAGAAAATCACTAAATTTACATCTAACAAAGGGGAAAGAGAATGATGAAACTACAAAAAAGGAAATTGTACCATAGCCAGAAGTTTGAACATCAAAACCTTCGTCCTGGCAAACAAGTAAAGAATAAGATACTGCAAATTCGAGTTTCTAGAAGGCCAAACAAGTAAATTTGAAAGAAGTTATGTACCTGCAGATCTCTTATCAAAGGCAAAGTACCGGTTATAGAATATGGTTTTACATGCCCAACTTCCTCTTCAGTAGCTTTGCATAGTACATGAAATCCCCGAGAATTGAGATCACAAGCAACTCCAGATGAAGCTTCGTCGAAACTTATAGTGATTCTAGTGGATTAGAGTGGAACATTAATCACTAACGAAAAGTTAAAAGAAAACATGGATAAGATAAACTAAGACAGACATTAATTGAGCTCTAGCTTCTATGACCATTCCAAGTAATCAAATGATTTCCATCTTTCAAAGAACGAGTATAGCATACCTGCCCCTTAAGTTCTCATCTGGCAGGACATATTTTGAAACAGGGCCTCGACAATCAAGTTTTTCAATGTTGGCATTTAAGTCATCAACATATTCTTGTAATTTCTTCATAGCATCTGATACACTGAAGAAGGATACATTGTTAGAATTCTTACTAATCTTCAAAAGATTCGTATGTTCCATTTCCTGTTTCGAAATAGACGCTCAAACGTTTTTGACTTTGCAGAGATTGAAAAATCCTCATATAAAAGTGTGCAACTAAAATTCCAGATTAAAAAAAGAGAAAGTAATGTGTAATAAGCTATGAGACCACAATGATACTTTTTAGTAAATTAATCTTCTTCACGAATAACAGAAAAGGAAAAACACAGAACAAAGCGCATACCTGTAAAATGGAGTCAACCTGCGAAGAAACAGATGTGATTAGATATTATCATTTTTGATGAAAGAACTCAAGGAGGCCTCAAAGAAGAAATTTACCTAACATCTCCAGAAACAGTGCACTCAGCAGGAATTTGGTTGATTCCACCCCCAGGATCTGCAGAGCAAATAATTTACCACATAAAACAATTAGAGAAGATAAGCTCAATATGTTCAAGTTCAACTAGAGTTGAGAACTTACAAAACCACTGAGTTGGTTTCATGGTTGATGGTGTAGCAAATTCATATACTTTTTCTTTAGGATGGGCAGGGAAATCTCTATAGAAGCGGGATTGGATTTCTTTGAGTGCTTCCATCGCAAGCTCCAGAGGATTGATAGCCTAACCATTTGCCATAAATGTCATACAAACACATTGGAGTATTAAAAGGTAGACACAGAAAAGATTTCAATTTTACTGTATTCCAGAGCATAAAAGTTGTATTGATCCAAGGAGTTTTCACGAGTAAAGTAGATGGGCTAGAGAGACTAATGACATCACAGAGCCCCAGTCCAAGTCAGAGTTCAGAAAGTTGGTACGAGTGGGTGGATCACAGAATAAATTGAATTAGCAGCATGAATATTAGCTGAAAGTTACTCCTCTAGTTGTGTCAATTACTCTACTTGGCTTATGAAGGCCATGGCAACATGCTCAGGAAATGGAAGTTCAAGGAACAAGTATATGTATATTTCTGCTCCTAGAAGTAACAAACATGGGAGGTTCATTGTTATTGTGGTATTACAAGGGTCGAGAAGATCATTTCTCATACTTCATGAAGTAACTAATGATGGCGGACGAGATGACTAGCCAACAAAGCTGAACAATTCATGATTAAAGGCTATTCTCTTCCATCAGTCCACATTTCCAAAATTGCAGAGCACATATGCTTGGTCCAAGCGTAGCCATGTACAGGATGTATCTAGAGAATGGTAAACTTATGCCTAGAGGAGCAAATTGGATACAACTTGGGGGAATGCCTCGACCCCCTTTGTTCATTAAATCAACCATAGTCAACAAGGCCTTCTAAATCCATGTTCATTGTTTAACCATTAATGCAGTACAATAATATATGTGAGCAAGTCAAACCAAGCGACAATTTCACAATTCAAATCCATTTACACAAGTGGGTTGAGGGAACACAATTATTCAAAATCAATTTCCAAGTTTAAAACATCAATTTGGGGGAATACCTTGACCCCCCGTTCCAAATCCCACACCCATGCACCCCATTAGTTCAAAATATCAATTTCAAAGCATGAATGACTCATCAAAACCATGGGAAAACGATTCAAGGATCAATCATTCAACAACCCTCAACCATATCAAAACCCACATTTAAATCCATACAATAAAACTATTTAAAACACATGTTTTTCATGAAATAAGAGTAAGGGAAGAGTAACATGCCTGAAATACTAAGATTTATGGAGAGAAATCAACCCTTAAGTCCTGAGATGACCAACTTCTTGAAAACCCTAAGTATCTTGACCTTGGAGTGCTGAAAATAACGTCCCAAGGGTGTTTTATGGTCATGGGTATTAAGTGGGTAAAGAGGAAAATGTCCAAAGTGCCTTAATTAAAAGATGAAAAATTGTCGCTAGTGACTACGGGTCACTATACGACTCGTACGGACTCACTACGGCTCGTAGTCTGGACAGTAGCTAAGGGACTCCTTTTCTGGTAACCCTACGACACGTAGGGTCCAAGTCGTAGTCAACACAGAATACTTTGGGCATAGCACTGATTTGACTACGGGTGGGACTATATGACTTGCTTTGAGTCTTTACGACTCGTGCGCCCTAGTCGTAGTCACAACAGAAACTCCAGGCCAGGTTACAATTGGGTCATTAAGACCTGTAACAACTCGTAGGGAGGGTTGTCGTCTAGGCAGTAAGTCTAGAAACTCAGAAATTTTCAAGGAACAAAATCCGAGGTGTTTCATTCTCCTCCTCCCCCAGGATCATTCGTCCTCGAATGATAAGACAAGGCATCCCTTAGCACGGAATACAACCACACTTACCTTTAACAAAGACAGAAAACAAAGAGTGTACACATGCCTTAAGCACAATTATCCGAAGCGGGAAACAAAAATGGGTATTTGGACTTCATGTCCTCTTCGGCTTCCCTAGTAGCTTCCTCAAACCTTTGGTTCTTCCGTAGAACCTTCGCCGAAGCCATCTCCTTTGTCCGCAACAGATAGATTTGCCGATCCAAGATCTTCTCATACGACAATGAGTCGGAAACACCAACACTTTCCAACAGAACCACCAAGGAAGGATCACCCACGCACTTTCTCAACATCGAAACATGAAAAACCTGGTGAACGGAATCCAAACAAGGAGGCAACTCTAACTCATAAGCCACAGTACCCACTCTCTTCAAAATCAAATAAGGGCCCACACAAATGGGGACTGAGATTACCCTTTTTTCCAAACTGCATCACTCCCTTCATAGGGGACACCTTCAAGAACACCCAATCTCCCACCCACTTCAAATTCCAACTCCCTTCGCCTCACGTCCGCATAGGATTTTTGGCGACTTTGGGCGGTCTAAAGCCTATCCCGAATCACCTTAACCTTTGTCACAGCCTGATAAACCAAATCGGGACTGAACAACCCAACCTCGCCAAGATCAAACCACCCAATAGGGGAACGACGTCTCCTACCATACAAAGCCTCAAACGGAGTCATCCTAATGCTAGAGTGATAACTATTATTATAAGCGAACTTAATGAGAGGTAAATGATCAACCCAACTACCACCAAAGTCGATCACATAAGCCCGAAGCATATCCTCCAACGTCTGAATGGTCCTCTTCGCTTGGGGGTGGAAAGCAGTGCTAAGGCTCACCTTCGTTCCCAAACCTCTCTTGAAAACAACAACAACAACAACAACCCAGTATATTCCCAAACCTCTCTTGAAAAGAACGCCAAAAATGAAGAGCCTTGCATAATCCTCTGTTGAATAATTGGTATCGCAGATAAGAAATGAGCGAACTTAGTCATCCCATCCACGATTACCCGAATCGAATTAAACTGATGGAGAGATCGCGGAAGACCGGTAACGAAATCCATATTAATTACTTCCCATTTCCACATGGGCAACTCGATTTCTCGAAACAGTCCACCAGGCCTCAAGTGCTCCACCTTCACTTGTTGACACACTATACACTTAGCCACATCCCACTTCATGTTATTCCATCTCAAAAACCATCACTTTCTGCTGGCCCATATCATCCTTAATCCGCATCAAGATCGGATCCAAAACCTCTTTCTCTTTCACCTCAGTACCAAGAGATGACTTCACCACCTCTTGCACAATCACACCTCCATCCTCGAAGTCCAAGAAACGTATCCCAAGGTTTGCCAAATGGTGAATATCCTTTACCAAACCTCGTTTCTCCCCATCAACATAAGATAAGATCCTTATGGACAACCTGCTAAGAGCATCAGCAACCACGTTAGCCAACTGGGTGATAATGGACACTCATGTCATAGTCCTTGAGCAACTCAAGTCTATCTTCTTTGCCTGAGATTCAATTCCTTCTGGGTGAACACATATTGCAAACTCTTACGGTCTGAGAAGATGTCAACATGAACCCCATACAGGTAATGGCACCAAATCTTCAAAGCGAAGACTACCGCCAACAACTCCAAGTCATGAGTCGAATAGTTCTTCTCGTGCACCTTCAGCTGCCTAGAAGCGTATGCTATCACCCTACCATGCTGCATTAACGCACAACCAAGTCTTGCACGGGATGCATCACAATAAACCAAGAAACCATCAGTACCCTCGGGCGGGGTCAAAACAGGAGCAGAAGTCAACTTATCCTTCAACTTCTCAAAACTACCCTCGCAAGCGTCGGACCATAAAAATTTCACCTTCTTTTAAGACAATCTAGTCAACGGAGCAACAATCGAAGAGAAACTCTCCACAAACCTCCTATAATATCCGGCCAAGCCCAAGAAGCTCTGAATGTCAGTTGGAGTCGTGGGCCTAGGCCACCGCAACTTTTTGCAGATCCACCATGATCCCCTCACTCAAAACAACATGGCCCAGAAAAGTAACATCACTCAGCCAAAACTCGCACATAGAAAATTTAGCATACGACCGCCGATTCTTGAGAGTCTGCAACACTATCCGGAGGTGATCGGCATGATCCACCTCACTCTTGGAATATACCAAAATATCATCAATAAACACAATTACGAATAAATCCAAGAATCAATGGAAAACTCGATTCATAAGGTCCATAAATGACGTCGGGGCATTAGTCAAACCAAAAGACGTACCAAAAACTCGAAATGACCATACCGAGTTTGGAAAGCAGTCTTAGGGATATCCACCTCCCTAATCTTCAACTGATGATAACCCGATCAAAGATTAATCTTAAAAAAGCACTTAGCTCCTGAAGCTGATCAAATAGGTCATCAATCCTAGGAAGAAGATATTTATTCTTCACAGTCACCTTATAATGGCGGTAATCTATACACATCCGAAGGGACCCAACCTTCTTATGCATGAAGAGTATCGGAACACCCCACGAAGAAAATCTTTCAACCCAGCTGGAACCATTCCATGAGGGATAGACATAGGATGAGTGTTCGAAAGAAGATCAATTCCAAAATTGATTTCCCCATCGGGAGGAACACCGGGAAAGTCATCAGGGAAAACCTCAGGAAATTCATTAACCACGGGAACGGACTATAATGAAGGACCCTCCGAGTTAGAATCTTTAACCCAGACCAAAAGATAAAGACACCCCATGGAAATCAATTTTCGGGCTCTAAAGATATGAAATGAATCTTCCCTTAGGCACTAGGGAACTCCCTTCCCACTCAATCACCAGCTCATTCGAGAATTGGAAATTGACCTTTCGGGTTCTACAATCAAGAGACGCATAGCACGAGTGCAACCAATCCATCCCCAAATTCTAACTTGTCCAACTCTATTAGACCCATAAACGTCTCCCTACCACACAACCCCTATAGACTCTTCTAGCCATAATAGAGTCGCCCACCGGGGTGGAACAAAAAAGGGATCAGGAATACACTCAAAACTAATACCAAAATGAATAGCCACATAAGAAAGGTTAGACTCGGGATCAAGCAAACAACATACATCACAAGAGAGAAGTTTTAGCGTACCAGTAACATCAGGAGATGCCTCTGAATCCTGACGGGTGGCAAGAGCGTATAGATGGTTCCGACCAGTGCCAGAGCCGGAAGTAGCACCCTTTGGTGCAGGAGTTGAAGAAACGGCAACCAAAACCTTATTAGCCCCAGTAGCAACGTCGCCAGAAAGACAGTTTCTCTGAATATGGCTAAGCTGGCCACATCTAAATTCCTCCCCTCATCACAAAAGCCACGGTGCAACTGTCCACAAAAACTACAAAGAGGATGGGATGGCTAGGCTCTCCTTTATGGGTGTGTAGCGCACCACTCTTACCTATATTCCATCCCATCCTCCTAGTAGGTTTTGTGGACTGTTGCACCGTGGCTTTTATGATGAGGGAGGAATAAGTGTTTCGGATTTGGCCAGCCTGACCATATTCAAAGGAACTGTCCTTCTGGCGATGTTGCTACTGGGCTAATAAGGTCCCGGTTGCCGTTTCTTCAGCTCTTGCACCAAAGGGTGCTACTTCTAGCTCCGACACTAGTTGGAACCGTCTGTATGCTCTTGCCACCCGTCAGGATTCAGAGGCGTCTCCTAATGTTGTTACTGGTACGCTAAAACTTTTCTCTCGTGATGTATGTTGTCTACTTGATCCGGGCTCTACCCTTTCTTATGTGACCCATATGTGGCTATTCATTTTGGTTTTGATCATGAGTGTATTCCTGATCACTTTTCTGTGTCCACCCCGGTGGGTGACTCTATTGTGGCAAGAAAAGTCTATAGGGGTTGTGTGGTTTCTATCTGTGGTAGGGAGACGCTAGTGGATCTAATAGAGTTGGACATGTTAGATTTCGATGTGATTTTGGGGATGGATTGGTTGCACTCGTGCTATGCATCTCTTGATTGTAGGACCCGAAAGGTCAGTTTGTAATTCCCGAATGAGCCAGTGATTGAGTGGGAAGGGAGTTCCCTAGCGTCTAAGGGAAGATCCATTTCATATCTTACGGCCCGAAAATTGATTTCCAAGGGGTGTCTTTATCATTTGGTTCGAGTTAAAGATTCTAACTAGAGGGTCCTTTATTACAGTCCATTCCTGTGGTTAATGAATTTCCTGAGGTTTTCCCTAATGACCTTCTCGGTGTTCCTCCGCCCGTTAGGAAAATCGATTTTGGTATTGATCTCTTCCAGACATTCGTCTTATTTCTATCCCTCCTTATAGAATGGCTCTAGCTGAGTTGAGAGAACTCAAGGAGCAGTTAAAAAATCTTCTTGACAAGGGTTTTATTCGCCCTAATGTTTCTCCGTGCGTGCTCCAGTACTCTTCGTGCATAAGAAGGATGGGTCCTTTCGAATGTGTATAGATTATCGCCATTTGAATAAGGTGACTGTGAAGAATAAGTATCCTCTTCCTAGGATTGATGACCTATTTGATCAGCTTCAAAGAGCTAAGTACTTTTCTAAGATTGATCTTTGATCGGGTTATCATCAGTTGAAGATTAGGGAGGCGAATATCCCTATGACTGCTTTCTGAACTCGGTATGGTCATTTCGAGTTTTGAGTGATGTCTTTTGGTTTGACGAATGCCCCGACGGTATTTGTGGACCTTATGAATCGAGTATTCCGTCGGTTCTTGAATTTGTTCGTAATTGTGTTTCTTGACGATATTTTGGAGTATTCCAAGAGTGAGGCGGATCATGCCGATCACCTCCGCATAGTGTTCCAGACTCTCAAGGAGCAGCGGTTGTATGCTAAATTTTCTAAGTATGAATTCTGGTTGAATGCTTTTACTTTTCTGGGTCATGTTGTTTCAAGTCAGGGGATCATGGTTGATCCACAAAAAGTTGAAGGTGTCTCCATGAAAAGAGTGATGCGGTTTGGAAAGAAGGGGAAGCTCAGTCCCCGTTATATGGGCCCTAATTTGATTTTGAAGAGAGTAGGTAATGTGGCTTATGACTTACGAGTCTCCTTATTTGGGTTCCATTCACCCGATTTTTCATGTTTCGATGTTGAGGAAGTGTGTGGGTGATCCACCTCCGCACAGTGTTAGATGGATCGGCTCGGTTCGTCGGTCATTTGCAGTGACGTGGTGAGCTTCCATTCTCTGGAAGACTTGATCATTCCATCGGTTTCCTTCCATAAACCAGAATTAAAGAGTTCATGAACATTGTCATTTTCATTATCCGAGTCGGGGGCATGTCCCGACCTAGATTGTTTTTTGGATTAGTAGAGGCTTTGTGGATATTACCGTGGACTTGAGTATTGGTTATTGGTTATTGGTTACCGGTTATCGGTTGTTGACAAACCTTAAATATCTTTTAAGTTGTTAAGCATGTTATCTTGTTATATGTTCGGAATCCAGCCGTTGCTAGTGTTATATCTTATCTAACTAGGCAAAAGGGGTGGTCTCCGGTCCTCGATGGGGACTTAAGATGCCCGTCACGGTCAGGCCCCGGTTCGGGTCGTGACAAAGTTGGTAAAATTGCAGAGCACATATGCTGATGTTATAAACAAGAGCAACAACAACAACAAACCCAGTATATTCCCACATAGTGGGGGCTGGGGAGGGTAGAATAGAATGTACGAAGTCCATACCACTACCTCTGAAGAAGTAGAGAGGTTGTTTCCGATAGACACTGCAAACAAGAGCAGTCTTTCCAAATTGTCCAAGCTTAGCCATGAACAGGATGTATCTAGAGAAAGGTAAACTTATGCCCTAGAGGAGCAAATTGGATACAATGTTCTACATGAAAAATGGATAAACAATGTTGAAAGACAACGAAGTAAACTCCTTCAAAAGAGCATAGGCTATTATGCCAAGCCACTCTTACCTACGTTGGAAGTAGATGGCTCCCAAACTAAAATTCTTGTGATATTTACACATAAAAGGTAGCACTACTCTATGCCATATGCCCGAAAGTTCCTTAGGTATGTTGGTAGGTCCATGAATAACCACATGGTTGGTAACCGAATAATCTTACTGTGCGAAGTTTAAGGTATCCATCTACTATAACTCTGCTTTGAAAAATGAAAGATTTTGGAAAAGTATGGAGAAGACAGAAGGACCAAGAGGAAAAGAGCCACTGCCAAATGATAGAACAAGCCAATAGAGAGGAACCGTCATTGAACAATTAGCCGAACAATTTGGAAAGATGCATGGGAGGTTTGATAACATGGCACAAAGATTTGGGCGTCTGGAAGAAGGAATTTGACCAGGGAGAGCTTCTATGAATTACTTTCCAAGTCATTCTATAGCTAAACAAAAAGCATAAAACAACTCTTTATGTGGTGATTTTGGCAGCCAGATAAATTCTTATTAAGGCCTAAAGGATTCACAAGTATTAGCATTGGATGAAAAGCTGCTCCATATATCCCAAAATTTTGGGGATCTCCATTTCACTAACTAATATACAATAATGTCAAAGACTTGTCTAACTAAAGCGGCTCTAAGCCTCTAAGGGGTCGCTTGATAGGTGTATGAGGTGTATTAGTTATGCTAGGATTAGTTATGCTCACATTATTTTTTATCGATTGTTTGGTTTGTTGCATCAAATAAATAGGGTGTATTAGAATAGATTGTCAAAAAAAGAACATGAATAGTACTGAGTAGGGTGTATTTTAAAATAGGAAAAGTACCCTGGATTTTTAATGTCATGGTTTATTATATATAAGAATAGTACTGAATAGGGTGTGTTTTAGTTATACATAAGTTGAAAACATTAACAGACAAGGGAGTTTTTTCTTTAAATTACCGACAATGGACTAAATAATATCAAAACTAGTAAACTAGTCCATGTGTTATTTTCTCTAAAACCTCCTACCAAACGACTCCTAAGAGATATTTTAGCAATCTCCTTGTGGAGTTAATGTCACCGAGAAAGCCATGAATTCTGTTATATACTAATTGGACAATGATAATAAACGTCAGTCAGCTACAAGATCCAGTAGATTGACTTGATCATACCAAATAACTTAAGTACTACAAAATTTGTAAACCTTAGCTGTAAGTGAGTGTTTACTAAAATCATCATAGGTCATGGAATACTTCAAGAGGCAGCAAATAAACAACACAATACTGACAACCATGATGTCTCTTAAAACTACCTGCCTGCTCAACCTAGGATAATACATTTTAAAAAGTAATGAGCATTCAAATATACATAACCAGCAAGGGAAAAAAGAATAATTGAATCTACATGTGGAACTCACAAGTCATCCAACAGATCTAAGGCTTTAAAATTTTGGCCAAAAGAACTCTTGCTTTTACTCTTGGCATCAAGAAACTCTGAATCTTCTATCGACAATCTTCCATAGAAAAGGTTTCCTCTAATTATTGTTAGGATTAACTAAAGGACATTTAACAAGCAATTCTAGATGGCAGATTACCATTCTTACTAGTGGAGATAAAAGAAATTGACGAAAGTGATACCGGCATATACAATGATGTTTCTATTGTTTTTCAAATGAGAATTGGTAAAAAAGAGAATAACAGGATCTATCACACAGATAAAGTTCCAACACAAAATTAAAATCTCGTGCAAACAAATTCCTGTATGGATCATTACTATTTCTTCTCCAATTTCATCGTCTTTTATACTGCAATAGAAACTCTCGTCAAAGCAACAAAAGGGACATTAATTGAAGAGCTTAGACGTCAAAGAGTAGAAAGAAAAAGAGCACCTTGTGGGCAAGACCACTGTGGAAAAGCTTTCCAGTTACATGGAGTTTCCACGGTATACTGCCACCAGTACCAATACATGGCTGTTTATCTGCTGTGTCAATCCAGAATCTACGTAAAGGAGTAAACAGTATAGGTAAATCGACTATGTCTCTGCAAAAGAACTTCTTAGTTGATACCAGCGCATACAGTTACTTACAGGGGGCCTTGCTTTAACTTATCAAGCAGTCCGTCCTTCACTAACGCATCCACACCAACCCCAGGGATAGATGAATTCTCTTCACTGGCTATGAAAACAGCAACCACCGTGCATTTCAACTGTGGCTTTGTCTCTCCCAGCCGCTTCATAAGCTCGGAGACAAGAGCCACGTGACCTAAACAATCAGTAGTTCCACGTCCTCGAAGTTTATCACCATCGATGCTCAATGAAAAGGGATCAAATTCCTGCATATGAAATTGTTTACCGCTATATGAGAGATCATTATCATTGCCGGCTTATAAAGGAGCATAATTTACAAAAATGTTAAGGCAAGCAAAAGCAATGACTATCATGTCATTCAAGTTTAAACTAGCCCAATAAGTACACACCCATCAGTCACAATAATTAAATCTTCCTGGATGATTTTACATTCCTCATACAACCTAAATTCCAAAATCTCTAACCTCTAAATGAAACAAATTAAAAAGAGAATAGTAACAAGAACTAACCATTCTAAAAAGTGCAATTATCTTTTTTTTTGAAAAAAAAAAAATTGCCTATAAGCATGTAACTTCAGTAACTGGCCAAAAAGTTGGGAATGCTGATGAACGATTATTTGAATTATCTGTGTGAAAATGCAGAAACTGCCATGTCATTTTTTTATCTTTGTTGTTCCTTCCCAAAGTTTGACAGTCATCTTATTGAAATTCCATTTAGAAATTTTTCTGAATTATGATCCACACGGATGGATAAAGGGTGCTCGCTGGCTATTTTACTTAATAACCCTGTGTTCACTTTAGTCTTAGCGTCAAGAACGGGAAAAGAGCCTAACCCT
Source organism: Capsicum annuum (assembly GCF_002878395.1). Taxonomy (NCBI): domain Eukaryota; kingdom Viridiplantae; phylum Streptophyta; class Magnoliopsida; order Solanales; family Solanaceae; genus Capsicum; species Capsicum annuum. Next base: position 15,883,025 of record NC_061111.1, read on the forward strand.
TTCTCATCCATTTTATTAACATCTTACAATTACAATTTCAGCTAATTTATAGAGGGAGAATAAAGTAGATATCAACATTTTAGCTCAAATTAATATAGAAAATTCTTGAATGCAGTAGCAATTCAATGTACAAACCTGTGAATTACTTATCCTAACTGGTCGATTATTTCCTAATGGTACAATGAAACTAGTGATCTCGCTTAAATCTTTATCAAATTGCTAACTTGTGATGGCAACACTTTAGAGTTCAAATGGCAATTGAACAGAATGAAGTCGCCGGAGTGGCACAATAAAGCAAACATATAATGAGAACAACACTCATCAAGACTACCTTAGAGCTGCATAGTCCCAGATTGCAGAATTATCATGCTAAAAGAGCTGTATAGTTCCGAATTGCAAAATCATCATGCTAAAAAAAGCAATATCCAATTATTCAATTGTAGGAGGAAAATTATGGGAGACCAAGAGAACCTTAGTAGCTTAGTTGATTGGTTACCTGATACCACACGGTATCAACAAGCACAAAACAGTCCACACACGAACAATGACAACCCCAATTAACCCGCAACAACAAGACACAAACGATACAAGAAACAAACACAAACTTAAAGCAATATAGAAGATAGTTAACTTGACACAAGGAGAACACGTAATGTAGCAACTAAAGAGTATATTAAACTCTAAAACCTCTACAAAACACGTTAACAAGCACCAAGTTCTTACGACGACACAAGAGCGGAGTCCACCACTCAAGCACCAACGTTTCTAACAAACAAGCAATCACAAGAGATTCCACCCTTGAATGCTATCCTAGTTACAAGTTTCGGTTTTGTGCCTCAAGGAGAGAGGACTTGGTGTTTCAAAAGTTCAAGCCTTACAATAATCATCAACCAATCCTCAAAAGACCTATCTTGTTCTATTTATATTATATAACAAATAAGACTTAAAATGACAAAGGTACCCCTTTAATGAAAAGGCTTCAAAGGCCGCCTCTCTAGTGTAGCAAATGGGCAAATGGGTGGCTTAGGGTGTGTCTTTGGTCCATCTCACGTCTCAACATTGACATTCCTTGGACGATCCTTGGCAGCACTTGCACACACGTTGAGCTTCGTAGTCACACTTGTATCATCCTCTCCATATTGAGAGGAATTTGCCCTCAAATTCAAGCAATCATCACCGGCAAGCTCTACTCTTGGCATCATCTCTTCATTGCTCTTCTCTAGGTTAGGACGTTCAACCAAGGGTCCCATGAGATCATCAAGCATGCTCCTTGGACTTACATGTTTTTCAACCTGCACATGAGAAGAATGGATGCTAGGCAAAGTGCTAGTATCTTGGTTAGTAAGCAATAAAGGGCCGTTGTGGGCAAATCCAACAACCTTGACTCTCGGCTCCTTCTCTTCTTCACCATCCTCACTCTCGGTTTCCTCTTCTAAACCGTTACTAAGCATGACCTTCCTTGCCATATACAATGGCACTTCAATCTCATCTTCACACGGCCAACAAATATCTACCTCATCACCATCACTAGGCTTCTCGGGTTCTGCCCTCTCTCCATCTTGAGATTGATCATCAATCTCCTTCGGTTCAAGTCCCACCTCCTCCCCAAGAAAGTACAATTTCCCCTCCCTTAGGATCACATTTCTCCTATTTGGACACTCGTTAGCCTTATGTCCCCAACCTTGGCATTTAAAACATTGAAAGCCCTTAGAACTAGAAGAGGAATGCGGTTTACCTTCATTTCTCGAAGGATACCTTTGGTGAGCCTTGTTCTCGGCTTGGACAGCCTTGTCCTCAGGTTTCTCCACATTAGATGGGTTATTTTTGTCCTAGTGCCAATTCGAGAGAGATTGCCCTTTGAGCTTGACACTCAGTTTCTCCCATAATTCCCTCTCAACTTCCAAGGCGGTTTGGAAGATGGCATCAATGGTGTCGAACTTGTGAAGTGTCAACCGTGAGGCAATGTCCCTATTCAACCCCACCTTGAATCGAATGATGTTGTGGCTCACGTACTCCCTTTAGTGATCAAGTTTCAAAATGAGTTGTTGGAACTCATTATAGTAAGTCACGACGCTCTTGTTCCCTTGCCTCAAGTTATACAACCTAGCAAGGTGCTCTTGATGGTAACTCTGGAGCAAGTACCTTTGTCTCAAGAGGTACCTTAACCGAAACCAGGAAAGGAGTTGCCCCTCAATCAAAACATTGCCAAACCGCTTCACGTAGTAGCATAACCTTCAAAGTGCACAATCGCATAACAACTTTTTGTCTCCTCAATAAGGTCATTAACTTGGAAGATTCTCTCACAAGCGAACTCCCAAGCTCGAAACTCTTCTGAATCACTCTCACCTTTGAAGGTTGGAAGCCCCACCTTGATGGTATTGATGCCTAACTCACGGTTTTGGGTCCCGTGTTGGTTCCAATGACCAACTCTCCCCTCTCGGCCATTAACTTCCCTCGGCTCACCTTGTCTACAACCTCTCTCGGATCACCTTGTCTACCCCTCATCTCCTCTTCCCTCAAGTAAACATCACCATAAGCTCCATAACCCCATGTGGTTCCTCCCTACCATATCCCTCAACACGATTTGGTTGATTTGGGTTAAGTGGATTCGGGTTGGGTGGAAGGTAAGGCCTTCGATCTAATGGAGTTTGGATTGCAATGTGAGGCCTTTGGTTAAGTGGAGGGCTTGGGTTTGGTGGCATTTGGGTTCTAAGTCTTTCTTGTTGGACTTGGTGAAGTGGAGGGTGGCTTGGTCTATCATGATCTCGGTGTTGGGAGTAGGGGTTAGTTTCGTTGGTGGCAATTGGTGGATATAACATTTGGTGCATAGCATCGGGAGTACTAGTTGGTGAAATGTTTTGAGGGGTAGAGAGTCGATTTCTTTGGCTTTCCACTCTCTCCAATCTCCCACCCATAACGGACACTTCACCCTTCATAGATACAACATCCGAGTCTAATTTCTCAATACCCACGGACATCTTAGCCATGTCTCAGGACATAGCTTCAAGGCGAACCAAAATGATACTAGTAGCATTGTGTTCCTCGTGGGTTGAGAGTGTGGGGTCTCGGGTTCCATTGCACCAAAAACAGTCCACAATGTCACACACAACACACCAACAAAGGTTCAAGTCTTTGAACCGCAAGCAACAACACCACACAAACGGCAACAAGAAAACTAAACAAGTTTCCAAGACAAAAACACACGTTGTTGAAGAGAATTTGTTCCAAGACTTTGATGTTCAATACTACACCTTTGAGGAAGATATTTCGGCTATGGTATAGGCTTACAAGACTTGAGACTCTATTTTCAAGAGTCAAAAAGCTTTCCACCAACTTGCACTCTTTTGGCAAGACAACTTTTTGGGGTAGTCTTGTCTCTTTCCTCTTTTGTCTAAGTTTGAAAAGTGCCTTACTCTTTTTTGGTAACTTGCTTTTTGGAGGGCTCTTTTTCTTTTTCTACTTTGGTGTTTGTCTTGGAAATGTTTTCAAGACAAACACAAAGTCTTATTTTTCTATTCTCTTCAAAGATCAAACAACAACTTCTCCAACTCAACACAAGAACACTAGATGAACACCACCAACAAAAACAAGAAAACCGTCCACTTAACACCATAACATAACTCGAATCTTGCTCAAGAACTTGGGTGGTAGACTCAGTAAGTGTTGAGGAGAAAGCGAACCAACACTAGAAACAAACTAAGACAACAAAACACACTCAAATCTAGATACAAATCTCGGCCAAACAACAACAACAACACCAAGAACACTCAGCCAAGAACAAGAACACTTCAACTCTTTTTTTTTTTTTCGACTTAGAGAGCCCAAGATGGGTAATGTTGGAACACAACCAGCCTTAGCTCTGATACCAAATGATACCACACAGTATCAACAAGCACAAAATAGTCTACACACGAACAATGACAACTAATGTTGGGTGTATTTATGCATTCTAACGCTACTATTCTAGCCTATTTAGCCTTGTTTTGAGGATGATTCATGTGATTAATGGGTTAAGAACGATATAAATGAGCATTTATGTGTCCAAGTATGTGTTTACAATGTTTAATGGTGGCTTCAAATGAGTTTTGATTCAATTTGAGCATTTCGAGTTCAACCGAGAAAACTAGTATAACTAGCTTGAGCTAGGTGTTTTTCTAGTCTATTGTGTTGGGTTCTAATGTGTTTTAATGAGTTACTAAGGTTGTCATTATGTATTTATATGTGAAACAACTTAGTTATAATGTTCAAGGTTCAATTGGATCAAGAAAAGAGTCAAAACAATAAGTTAAAGCTCAATGTGAATTTGGCCTATGCTTAGCTCGTGTTTCTAGTTCATCGTTGAGGATGTTGTGTTGTTTTGAGCTCTAAATTGTTGTGTTTAATGCTATAGGATGCTTGGTTAATGGAGTATGATGATATATAAAGGATTTACAAGCTTCAAATAAAGTGGAAACAACTTAAAAAGGCTTGGAATGGATCACGGAAGCACGAAACACAACTTGACGCCAATTTGGATACCTGAAAAGTATTGGGAGTGTGTGAACGCGTGAGGAGTCTTGGCGCGTGCGACACATCAATGGATTCAGAAGGCACCCAAAACAGTGAACCAACGCATAGTCTACGCGTCGCGTCGATGTACCCAACGCGATAATCGACGCGGCACGTCACTGGGTTTGCAGACAACCAGAAACTATTTCCTTGTTCAACGAGGCATGGGCTATTTCTTCCACTATAAATAGGACATTATTTACGTTTTTTACTTACTTTTGGACATCCTTGGAAGATATTAGAGGCTACACAACTTCTTTTTAGGGTTTTTATCATTCTTTTATTTTAGTTTCTTTCATGGTTTGTATCATCAATCCAAGGGATTAGATGATGAATATTCCCATTAAAGGCTAAAACTACCTTTCCGGGGTTAAGGCCAAGATCATGACTACTTTCATTTTGAATTAATTTTGTTTAAATTGCTTATCATTATGGTTGTTTGTTTATTCTTGTTTTAACTATTTTGAGGATTGGTCACCCTTATAATACATCAATTGTCAAACTTGTGATCTCGGGAGAGGGAATAGGGAGATAGAACATGGGAATAAGCAAAGTATGGTTCTTGTTTCTTTATAAAATAAGAGATTTGAATTAGTATCTAGGATAGGGATTTACTTAGATAACTTACTTGATTCACGCATAGGATGATATTTGTAAAGAACTTAAGTGAACTATTACATCCACGCTCAACGATGTAGTTGTAAGGTTCAACTTAGGTAAAGGATTAGAGGTTGGGAAACCATGATCATGCAATTAACCCTATGAATCAACAACCAAGATAAGCGATTTAACGAATGAAGTTCAATAACGTAGTATGATTGGTCTTAAGCCTTAACCCTGGGCTTCTATCCATTGATGTCATTACTTTTTAGCATTAGTTTAGTTTCTTTTTAGTTATCAATTCTAAAACTCTATTTGTTACTCTTCTCAATTTGTTAAACTAGAATTGGATAGGCGGCAAACGCAAGTCCCTGAGAGATCGATACTTGGGCTTTCTTGAAGCCACTTTTCTACTTGATAAGATCACATACACTTGCGTGTGTGCTTGGGCGCTGTCAAAAACCCACATTCACCCGCAATTACAAGACACAAACGGTACAAGAAACAAACACAAACTTAAAGCGATAAAGAAGATAGTTAACATAACACAAGGGGAACATGTAATGTAGCAACTAAAGAATATATTCAACTCTAAAACCTCTACAAAACACGTTAACAAACACCAAGTTCTTACGAAGACACAAGAGCGGAGTCCACCACTCAAGCACCAACGTTTCTAACAAACAAGCAATCACAAGAGATTCCACCTTTGAATGCTATCCTAGTTACAAGTTTCGATTTTGTGCCTCAAAGACAGAGGACTTGGCGTTTCAAAAGTTCAAGACTTACAATAATCATCAACCAACCCTCAAAAGCTATGTTGCTCGGACTCTTCAAAAATGTCAACGGGTGTGTGTCGGATCCTCCAAAAATAGTGTATTTTTGGAGGATCCAACACGGGTGCGACAACATTTTTGGAGAGTCCAAGCAACTTAGCTCAAAAGACCTATCTTGTTCTATTTATATTACATAACAAATAAGACTTAAAATGACAAAGGTGCCCCTTTAATGAAAAGGCTTCAAAGGTCGCCTCTCTAGTGTAGCAAATGGGAAAATGGGCGGCTTAGGGTGTGTCTTTGGTCCATCTCACGTCTCAACATTGATATTCCTTGGACGATCCTTGGCAGCACTTGCACACACGTCGAGCTTCTTAGTCACACTTGTATCACTACCTGAACTTCCACCTTGTTGGTGAGAGTTCGATTCCCCCACATTGTAATCCCCTCCTTGTTTTCCCCTTCCCCTACCCGCAATTTTAATTAGACCATAGTTCAAATTCCAACAAAAACAAAAAGCTCTAGGTAACTTCTTCCTATCTACTTAACCTTTAATGGATCACGTTACATGGTAGCTATGCTCAATGCCGGCAATTGCATAAAGCAAGTAAGGCCAGGGCTTTAGGCCCCAAACATTTGAGGGCCTCATTTTTCAATAATAGTCGGGTTATACATAAATATTTTTTGAGTATTACAAGTAAAAAGTATATTTTATTAATAAAAAACTTCAAAGTAAGTTTGAACAATTTGCGTGTATGAACATATTTATTTTTTATTTAGTGAAAAAAAATTGAGATCATTATAAAACAAAAATATAAAAAAGTTATTTATCTAACCATGAAAGTTCCTTAAAATATAATAGTCACTCATATATTATATTTTAACTCTAGACTAAATAAAAATTGGTCACTCATCAAAGTTTGGCTTTAGGCCTCAAACTTCGTTGAGCCGTCCGGGCTATGCTGGTAAGAGGCACTGTAATCTGTCCTGAGCCGGGGTCTATTGGAAACAACCTCTCTACTTCATCTGAGTTAGTGGTATGGACAGCATACACTTTACCCTCCCCAAAACTGACTTTATAAGAACACACTGGGTATGTTGTTGTTGTTCAATTTGTTTGTATTAACTTTCTTTTTTGGGCAATTGGCATGTTGAAGACCACCCAAAAAAAGGGACATTTTGATACATTTAATAAATCTTAAAACCACAAGAATCAAATTTTCTTGAATTCCGTGTCTAAGTCAAAAATAGAACAAAGAAATTGAAACGTAAAAGCAAGGGCTATCAAAATTACAATTTGTACATACCCAGTCAGCAGGATTAGCAGTAACAACATCCATATGCATGCCAACAAAAGACAGCACTTTTCCAGGTTGAGTACCAGGATACTCCACAATAAGATTACCCCTTTTAGCCTTATAAGCAACATGATTAATCACAAGTGGTCCACCCCCAGTTGTAGTGCTATAAGGAAGAAGGGTGTCAAGAACATGATTCACAATTCTGTCTTCCTCCGGAATAAGTTCTGGCGGGTTGTTCTGTACATATTTGGATTCGCCTATCAGTTTCCCCAAAAGATTGACGAATGAATCTTTGTTTAGATCGCCCAAGATTTGTTTTACTGAAGATGATGTAGCCATTGTAGCAATATATTGGAGTGGTATGGAGGTGCCTTCTTGCTAAGTGCTAACCTAGGGAGGAATTTTGACGAGTTTGAGGTTTTCAAAAACTGTTTTTTTCTTTTTAAGTCAAACTAGCTAATTGACTTTTACGCCTAGTTTGGTTAGGAAAGAATTATTAGGGATAATTAATCTTGAAATTAATGGAAATAGTTATTTCATAGTAATTTAATTCATCATTATGATATAATGGGGAGACATATAATTTTGATAGTGACAAATATTTCGCACTATACATATAATAAAATAGTTTTTTATTTTATTTTGGAATTATTTATCCATTATACCTCACACCAAACGACCTCTTAGAGGTTCAAGCCATCAAAGTAGACTCTCGAATTGGTTTAAGGATGCATATGCTAAACTTGACTCTTTTGTAAATTTTATAAATAGTAGAAAATTTAGTGCACCAAATATTTTTTTTTTTTGAGATATTTGACGTTTTGAGTGACTTTTATTTTCTTTAGTAAAATGAGCTTATTGACTTTACAAAGTCATATTTTTTTGTTAATTCATTCTTTTTTTGGTTACCAAATTAAACCGTCCTGTTTGTAGTGTGTTGTATGTAGGGATAAAATCTGTCTTGAGACATATGACACAAAGAGGGAGGCAATTTGAGGATTCGTCCGGACGATGAGTGCGGAGGCCATGAGAAACTCTCTCAAGCTAACGACAGTGGAAGCATTCTCGTAATTGATAAGAAAGTTGCTCGCGTCCTCTGATAATATAGCACAGGAGACAAATGTGTCAGATTGCTTAGTGTGTGGACAAACTCGCACGGAGCTAAGTAACAAATCACCAACATAGATTTTAGTCATTTAAGCTATATTGTCAAAGTCTAATTGGTCAAGACCTAATATTGTAACCAATAAATAATTGTCTCTTTTCACTAAAGAGATTGAGTCTCAATTTTAAAACTATAAAAGCAACGAGTATCAATATTATAATTTTCACCTACCCAATCACAAGGATTGACAGTAACAACATCCATAATACTCCACAATAAGATTACACTTATTAGCCTGAAAATTTGTGCAAACCCAACACATGTGGAGGTGTGAACATCATTCACCTGACTACCTGGAACAAGGATGCTATACTTAAACTAATATGGAACCTATGCCGAAGAAAAGATAAGATGTGGGTGCATCGGGTGCATACTTATTAGATAAAGAATAAGCTAATCGGAGAGGTGATACCTAGGCAGGTTTCCTAGATACTGCACAAGATATTCAAGGCTCACAAATATTGGCTGGAGCTGGGTAACTATATAATGGAAGATCTTGAAGATATGCACCAGTTTCATGTATGCCAAATGTATAAATGACTGATGAGGTGGTTTCTAAGAGTGGAGTGGAGAAGATTAGTCTGTAAGTGGATTTTCATTTTTAGATTGGCCACTATGAACAGGTTGTATACTAAAAATAGATTAGCTAAGTGGAAGATGCAGGTGGAAACTCAATATATGCTATGCAGGAAAGAAGATGAGACAGTTAAACACATGTTTTCCCAGTGTGAATATGTTATTGCAATATGAATGCATTGTTGAGATGGATGAAGACAGAAAGCGTTGTAATGACATGGAGCAGTGAAACAACCTGGAGTGTAACAAATATCAAAGGGCAATCAACCACTGCTCATGTATTCAGGATGATGTTGGCTGCTTGCGTTTACAACATTTAGCATGAGAGGAATAACAGAATATTTAGGAAAACCAATGTGCAGCCTAATAACGTGGTGAGGATAGTAATCCAGGAAGTGTTACTTCTCGCTAGTTCAAAGCCGAAGTTAGCTAGTGTGGTGCCTATTCTGAACTATTATCCACAAACGTGATAGTCAGATTAGTAGTGAAGTTTTAGTAGTGAAGGCATAGTGTTGAACCTAGTCTGTGTTGCCCTCTGTAATGTCCACTTTTGGTAATGAAATGAAATTATTTACCAAAAAAAATTAATTAGTTGTTTTATGAGAATTTTTTTGTCATACATATGAGGAATAATGTTGGTTCTATTGTTAGTGGTGGCGGGTTTAGCGAATTTCTAGTGATATCAATTATATTTTTCATGATTTTAATTCTTAAAGTCGAGATTTGAAATCCTTAAATTATGAAATCAAAAGTTTTCATGTTAGAATCAATTTGTGATGAGTTTGCATTTATTTTTGAAAATTAAATTCTTGTAGTATGGATAAACTAATTTTGACATAAATTTATCATATTTTCTCGTTGCAACTGCACATGAACGTAGGAATTTAGTATTTTACCGATAAAGTTAAGAAATAATATTGTTATGATTTGAAGGTCGATTTTAACACTATTTTCAATGAAATTTCATATTTGAGCTCTTTTTTTTTGTTTCCCATCTGGTGTTCGGTGCCCGCATTGGAGTTCCGACTAATTCGGATCACGTGTTGCAGGGCCCATTAAGGTGGCAGCGCTCCCAACAAAGTTTTTTCCATACTCAGGATCGAACCCTCAACCTCTGGTTAAGGGTAGAGTAGCCTCATCCACCCCACCACAACCATGTTGGTATATTTGAGCTCTTTAAATTATGGGATGTGTTCTTTTGAATAAAATTCTAGTTTTGCATTTGTGGGCTCGAAATTACCTTTTAGGTTGACTTTTGAATTAAGATTAGAAGTATAGCAACATGGGTATCTTTAATTTTGTTTTCTCATATAAATCCAAATTTGACTAAATTGGGCATGTGTATACATTTATTCTAGGGAATAATAAGAGAGATCTTAAATCTTCGATGAAATATGTGTATAATCGAATTCAAATATCATACATTTAAACACATTTGCATAAAAGTATTATGCGCTGATGTTGGAAAAGGGTGTTTTAATGAAATTGTTGGCGTAAAGCCAAATTTTAATAAGAGGTCTAAAATATATACACATACACACAATAATAATAATAATAATAATAATAATAATAATTAAAGTGGTTTTTTCTATTCTTATATACTCCTTATTTTTAGTCTTACATACTCCTTATTTTTAGCTTAGTATTTTTAAAGACATAAAATCTTATACTTTACATAGTAATAATAGTTATAAAAGTAAGACTAATTCTAGTTAATTCGATGTTAGTCATTTGTTTGTAATACATTACCTTAAATGTTTTTTGTAAAAGTTTTATTTATATATATATATGAAGATTTGAGTTGTTTACTTCAAACATCTAATATATATATATATATATATAGATCTTCAAATATCATAAAATTTATTATTAAAATTTTTGGTTTCTCCAAATTTTAGCGGCCTAAAGCGTATGCTTCATCCTTGAGTTACCCCTGAAGGTTGGGATAATACAAGTGTATCTCATAAAATACTAGTGTGAGACATTCAAATATAGTGATATCAACAATGATACATTCACTAAAATACAGTCAAAACAAAATGTATACATCTATTAGAGTGCAAAATGAGTACATACATGTATCAGAAGTCCATTTCTGATGCATATATGATTCATACATGACATATTCAAAAATAGGGAAAGGACATTAAATGCATCTTGAACTTTATCTCAAAAAGTCGATTACGCACTCAAACTATTGAGATGACTTATTACACACTTATACTATTCGAAAATGAATTTACAAACACCTCAAAATTAACGTGGCAGCAAATTAAAAAAAAAAAAAATAGGTGCATTTTAATTTTTCTTTTAAAAATGTAGTCACATGGACATTTTTATCAATGAACAAAAAATTTTTAGTGAAGTTGCAAGGTAAATTTCATATTCTAAAAACATTTAGGTTTTAAAGGACATGCTCCGCGCTTGTGTGTTGGATTTTGGGGATCAGTGGGACCAGTTTCTACCTTTGGTAGAGTTTGCTTATAATAATATCTTTCATTCGAGTATTTAGATGATACCATTTGAGGCATTGTATGATCGGCGATATCGATCTCCTATTAGTTAGTTTGAGACTTCTGAGGCTAGGTCTCGTGGCACAAATTTGCTTCATGACTCATTGGATCGGGTTTGGGTTATTCAGGACAGGCTCCGAGCAATCCAGAATAGACAGAGAAGTTATGCTGACCGCCGACGTCGTCCATTGAGGTTTAGATTTGGTGATAGGGTCTTCCTTTGAGTATCGCCCATGAAGGGCATGATGAGGTTTGGGAGGAGGGGCAAGCTTAGCCCCAGGTATATTGGACCCTTTGAGATTCTACAACTGTTGCGGAGGTAGCTTATGTGTTGGCATTTCCTCCTGCCTTCTCAGTCATTCATCCAATGTTTCATGTATCTATGTTACGACAATATATTCTAGATGAGTCAAACGTTCACTCAATTCAGTTGGACGAGAGGTTGGCGTTTTTAGAGGAGTCAGTGTCCATTTTGGCCATAGATGTCAGACGGTTACGCGCCAGGGACATTCTAGTGGTTAACGTTCAGTGGTGTCACCGTTCATTTAAGAAGGCTACTTGGGAGACCGAGTGTGATATGCGCGTCCAGTATCCCTACCTGTTTGAGCCTTCTGGTATTTTCTTATCCTTTACTTTTTTGGATGAAAATCCTTTTAGTAGTGGATGTTGTAATGACCCTCACGGTCATTTTTCTTATTTTCCCACACTTTCGATGTCTAGAGCTTTTCTATAACTGTCCCAAGTTATTTATGACGTGGTGGGATTGATAGTTCGATTTTCGAGCGGTTCATTTGAATAGTTTAATAATACCAAAAGTATTATGGAATATTCAATCTAAATTGGCTTTAGGTAGAAATATAATTTATTACCCCTCTAAAATGTAATTGATATGTGTAAAATTCTTTATTTATGGTATATCTATATTACTTTATAATAGTATTTATGATTTATTAATATTTTAAGCAAAGATAGTAAATTTAGAAATGTTAAAATATTACTATCATACTATAGAGATTTTATTAGAAACAATTTTTTATTAATTATGACATATATTCAAAATATTATAATTATTTTATCACAAACCTATGCAATATCCTAGTATATAAATAGTGGGATTAAAATTTTGTGAATATGGTTGTCGCTCTTATTACTTCTATACATATATGTACGTATGTGAGTCGTGAAAGAATTTAAGAGGCAGATTAATCATCTACATCAAGTTATTCAAGCTCGTATTTCAGTTGGGCACTATTTGGAGAATTCTCGGAGAGATATTTTTAGCTTGGCGTCCAGGTAGGCTAGGCTTACTCTACCTTTAGATTGAGCTTATTTGCGGTAATTGTGTACTATTATGCTAGTTTGGATAAATACTTGTAGTTTGTGTACCATTTGATATATACACCATGCCTTATTTATTTGGTTAGGACCCTATTCTAATAAATTTTGGTATCTTGACTTTCAGTATGATATAACATCTATTATTTTAAGACGTGGGATTAAGCTGTGAAAACCTTGTATTTGTCTCTTTTAAATTAAGATATGTGAATGATTAATTAAACATATTTTAGCTATTGTTTAAGTTCAGCATATACTTTATTTTTGTCATTGATTATGAATCTTGGTACTATGTTGGCATTGGTTATGGTATGGATGGATTTTAATGTTATAAATGGGTATAGTTATTATGAGTTTCGATTTCAGTCCGGCATCTGGATATGATGTTTTGGGAGTTCTCATACTGATTAATGTTGTTCTAGGAGTTGTGGTCACTCTGAGTTTCGATTTGAGTCTGACATCTGATTATGAGTTCTGTTGTATATCATATATGTGGTCCCTCATTATTACCCACTATTTTTTATTCAAATTCAGTGTATGTACTCTTGTTATTATCCACCACTACCGGTTCGAGCCCGGCGTCTGGCCTCTCCTTACTATCCATTGGTGTCGGTTCAATCCCGGTGTACATATGAATGATTATTATGATTTCTTGGAATCAGCTCAGTTACGGATTATCTACGTTTAATTCTTTTAATTACTTCTTGTACGTTCCACCGGCTTATGAAAGTACGGTTGGGTTAACTGTCTTCTTCAGTGTGCATAGCGGGCTTATGGGGGCCAGTTAGGTTATGTTTGATTTGTCTATTATTACTGTGTTATTTATTTTATGTATTACTTATAATTGTTTCTTCACCACATTTGTGTAGCTTGGTAGTTGCTTTCCTTTTTATCCCTGTTTATTGTTGACTTAGATAACACCCTCGCCTTTTTGTTATACTTTTCCTAGATTGAGCTCAGTCGATCGATGATGCATACTAAGTACCCGTTGCGTTGGTACTCATACTATACTTTTGCATCTTTTCTATGATACAGATCCGAGTACTAGTAGTCGACATTGACGTGATTCCTACCTTTCAATACTAATTTCAGAGCGGGATAAGTTTGTTGTCGTTCGAGGTTGATCCTCGTCTATCTATTCCAGTTTAGTCTTTTGTACTCAAGACTACTTATATATATTACGTATATTTTGGATTCTATCTAGTAGTCTAGGTATCTTTTAGTAGTGACTCTAGTACCGATCTTACCATGTCTTGGAAGGAATTCGTTGTCTATTTGGCCCTTTTTCCTTTCCTCGTTTTGATATATTATAAATGTTTCCTTCTTGATTTTCACTTATTATTACTGTTACTATCAGTATATGCAATCTTTTCTGGTCTCTGCATGTTAGCCCATTACCTATTATTCTGGATTATGGCTTAGCTTGCCTACTGGTGGGATAAGGTAGGCATCATCATGACTTGAGAAATTAGGTTGTGACACAATTTGAGCTCAATAGTTAAAATTTTATCTCTTTGTCGTTTGATAGATATTGTTGGAGAGAATTAGTTGCAGATCTTTCATGAACATTGTTTATCCCTATTTGAAAAAATTATAAAAAAAAAAAAAAGGAAAAAAAAAAGAGGAAAATTCATAGTCTCCTCTCTTCCATTGACAACCTTTCCTCCTCCTCTTCTTCTTCTTTTTTCAAGTTTTTCCCTCTTCTCTTATCCGTTTTTCTTATTACTATCATTTTACTTCTTTAGATCTATTTTCTTTCACTAATTGAGTACTCATTCTTCACATTTTGGTGATTGACGAAAAATTAGTAGTGAGTATGTTTTTGTTTTTGATGATTGGAAATGATAATGTTGTGATTTTAATGGTGAATACAAAAAATTGTGGTGATTATTATTATAAATTTTGATAATAACAATGGTGGTGTAGTTTTCGTGATGAATCTTGTGATGAAAATTAATATGTAAATTTTGATCTCGATTTTTTATGGGTCATCTTAAAATTTTCTTGCAATGATTTAAATTATTTTAGCATTAGTAAGGTGGAAATGAGAGGTATTACGTAAATTTTTGTATTTTTGATAGTAATGAACCAAAAGATTAATCCACCCCACACCCAGCTTCCCCCCACCCATTCAATCACCCACCCCAATCCCCTTTCTTCGTACTTGGAAATCCCTGGAATTGGACTCCCCCATTTTTCCCATATTCTCCCCTTTTTTCCTTTCTTCTTCCTTCGTTTTTTTTTTAATTTTTTCTGTGACTCTGGGTGTGTTGTATTTCATTTCAAAGGATTGGATTACAACACAAGGATAGAGACTATCCAGCAAAAATAAAGAATGAGCTTCCAAGAGTTAATCACTCATTCTACAACTACACAAAAGGTAAGTCCTGACTAACAAAAAAATTAGCTTTGTCAAATTTTGATCTAATGGAAGGGACTTGTCTCTTATCCAAAAGGTAGGGATCTTTTGCACCGTTAGGGAGCTCGTTTGCAGATAAGTAAATAACACTATCTTGGGAGTTCATTGCCCTTTTGGCTAGCCAATCCGCAAGTTGATTAGCTTTTCTGTAGCAATGTGTGAATTTGATAGTAGCAAGCTTGAGCATCTCTGGGGTTTCTTCAATAATTCTATTAATTCTAAAGCTGACATCCTTCTTATTCCAGAGCATATCAGTGACCACCATGGAATTCGATTCTATGATGAGGTTGGTGTATCTATTTTACTTGCACCATTTTCATCCATAACAAGTTGTCTTTGCTTCTGCAATGTTATGGTTAGTATACTAGAAAGGGATAGAAAATGCCATGATCAGTTGTCCATCTTCATCTCTGAGAGCACCTCCAAGTCCTGCTTTCCCATTGTTTTGTTCGAAGTTTCCATTCTTGGTACAGGTTGTAGCTTCAATAGGTTCACACAAAATTCCTTCCATGGAAATGTGAGCTTGCATCCAGGAAAGGTCTTGGTTTTGGCCGCTTGTATGATCCATCCCACCTGATGTTCAAGTTTATACAAATTAAACTTTTTTTATTATCATACCAGCAAGCACAAGTCTCCTTCCAAATAGCCCAACAAATAATAATGGGGGTGATGTGTAAAATTAACTTATGGACATCATTTTTGGCCTTCTCGTGCCACCAAAAATTAATGACATGCCTAATAGGGAGTTGTGAATGCCTAATGTCAAAATGGGTACCAAATAGATTCTAGATTTTACAAGCTGCTACACCTTGACTAAAAACATGATTCAAAGTTTGATCATAGGCATTTGGGCAACAGTAACACTTGGAATCCGTTTGCTTTCTGAACTTACCAATTACATCCTCAAAAGGTAGTTTATCTTTCCATAATCTCCAAGTGAGAAAAGACATTTTAAAGGTGATGGAAGAGTGTCATACCTTGTTGTTTAGAGGATTAGTAGCTCTCTTAGTTCTTATCGAGTTCCAAGATGTCTTGTTGGAGTATTTTCCAGTCTTTGTGAGATCCCAAAAGATTTGATCGTCATTCTCAGGATTACCGATCTCTATTTCATTGATGATATCACAAGTATGGTGGGGCAGTATAGACACGTGATTTTTTATCCTTCCCAAATTTTAATCCGTTTTAATATTAAATATTTATATTTGATCCAATATTATTTTAAATCTTATTTCATTTTTAATAAATTTTTAGTTAAAAATAAATAATTAAATGAAGTTACATTTTGGGATATTTTATTTTTTATTTTTATTTTTTAAGGAAAAAATATAAATAAATAAAATAATACAAGAAATGCAAAAATATATTTTCCTTTAAATTTTAATAAATAAGCTAGTAGTTTTAATACTACCTTAATTATATTTATGTTTAGCTATTTATAAGCTTTTATTGTATTTTATTAAATATAAAATTAATTAATTATTATTATATTTATTATTTTATTTATTTATTCATTTATTTTTATTTATTTATTATTTTTATTTATTATTATCTATATAAGTAATTTAAAATATAAAAATTAAAAAAAAGTTTAAAAATTTAAATTTCCTTATCTGATGTTGTTCCGCCCAAAGTCCGTGTATTTAAGGACTTCCCCACCCCAGGCAACTAGGTTACGTACTTTGAACACTATCAAAGGGAGCAGACAAAAAATCTGAGAAAATAAAGACTAGACAAAACAGAGAGAAAAATCATCAGTAGAAACACAGAAGGAGAAAAGAAAACAAAATAGGGACAACTTGAGTTTGAAGTTAGAGTTCCGTTTGAAGTCTCCGGTGACAACACTTTAATTTGCATCCTCAGTTAACTTATTACACAAGTTCTGATTCAGATTCTGTTTATTTATTTGTGTAAATTTTGTGGTGAATCAAATCCTGATTAATGATTTCATAAGTACGGAGCCTAAAAGGCAAGTTTTTTTTGTCAAAATTCTAAAAGGGCACCCCAATATTGAAAATTTCCAAAAGGGACAAGGTAAACACAGGTGTTTACCTTGTCTATTAAGAAGTTAACGCCGATAGTGCAGATGTTAGAATGTAAGGTAAAATGGTGAGTTTATGTAACGCCCCGAAAACGGGTCCCGGGGCGTCACACGGTACTTGAGGCTACGAGTAGCCCCAAGCTAACCCTTTGAGTCATTTTCATTCAGTTCAACACAAATCAACGGGGTTTCCATAAATAACCCTCAAATATCAACAGAGTAATCATCATCCAAGAATAAAAGAATTTCAGAAAGATAACAAAATATGACTTATTAGTCAACTCCCAAAATCTATACTAGTCTGACAAGCCTCTAAGAAAATCAATAAAACTAGCGAGCCATTGAGACATGCCCCAACTGACTCATACTTAATTATCAAATGTAAACAATTCCGTGAAACCAATATCAGACATCACGTCCTGGGAACATGAGGACTCACCATAATAGAGGATGTAGCACAGCGTGCCCAAAAAATCACCGTCGAACCTGGAACTGAGCACCTGAACCTACATTCCAAGAAAATGCAGCCCACATCCGAAGATGTGGGTCAGTACCATGGAAGGAACCGAGTATATGGGGGTGTATGCAGTTGTATAAACATCATCATCATAAATATTTATAAGAAATATGCAGGATGTATGAAAGACTCACATAGCCCGAAGAAAATCATCATAATCATGAGAGGATGAAATAAGTATAATAACGCATGTGAGTCATCATATAATTTGTCAATTACTTTCAGTTCATCAAGAATATCAATTCTCATAATGTAAATATCATTTAAATCTTTCGAAAGAATAACTTTCACAATTCCACTTTCAAATCTCTTCACCGTTCACCATAGACACAAGGAAACACACACACACTGGGAGATCCTATAACCGACATAAACCATGTGAGCTACATGGAGTCCAATGTACAACCCACGTTGGGGAGAGCCGTCCTATCCTTGCCGTCGGAGTAGGACTTCCAATATCAATCCAAAAACACTAGTGATCGCTATATAAATCAGCCTCAGGCTCACATCCTACGGGGGCACATAGTTCTAGGGAAGTAAGTTCACTTTATACCTCCCACTCGGTGCTAAAGATTACTCCCGGACTTAGCTCAGAAATTTAAATCAGCCTCAGGCTCACATTAAAGAAAATCCACAATAAACACTTCAACAATTTTCATCGGGAGCCAATTTACTACCCCTTTATCATAATCAATAAAAACGTGGATTTCTTTCACAGTCGAGTTCAAAATAACTCATTCACGACCAAAAGGTCAAATCATTCAAAACATCTCAAATATTCAACATCAACGTGCTTATAACACACATTTTCTTAAGAACACAATTTCAAATGGGGTTCGCGACCCATATATCAAAATCATGATAAATATCGTTCAAGATTCATGCTTTATATAACCACACATGTAATTTCATCTTACAAAATCATAAACATCAAGATTTTATGATAATCATCATAAGATATGGGTTTATGCTTCAAATTCATAAAAATCAAATAAAAATCATGCCTTTGTAAAGAAAATTACTTTTGGGCACAAGAGCGAAAGAAATTTCTTGTTGAAAAACCCCACATACCTTGAATGATGAACTTTAGATCGATACTCGTTTTTGAGATGTTAATCGTGCCTTTGAATGATGGTTCTTGGAGTTCTTAAACTAGGAACTTGGAATCTTGAATAAATTTGCAGAATTAATGGTGAACTTTGGAGGTTCTTGAAGTTCTTGAACTAGGAACTTGGAATCTTGAATAAATTTGCAGAATTAATGATGAACTTTGGAGGTTCTTGAAGTTGGATGTAGGAGCTTAGGGTTTTCTTTTTGAGGGAATTTGATGAAATATAACATATAATGCTTCTAATAGGCTTTTATATTGGGTTTGGACGGATTTTGGGTGAGGGTGAATGACCAAAACGCCCCTAAAAAAATCAAATAATTTTTGAATCTGTCCTTTGGTGGACTGTTTTGATAGTCTAAAGTAGATCAACCATAACGTTTTGCTTTGATATCCAAATTGGATGAAACTAATTTCATTAGAAAGAGCACTCTTATATCTTTCCGTTGATATATAGTATCTCACCCAGACCATTGTGTACGAGGAGTTATGATCGTTTGAAATTGACCCAAAAATTCACTTTTGATAGGCTGAAGTAGATCGACCATAACTTTTTGCTCCAATAGACAAATTGGATGAAACCAATTTCATCAGAAAGAGGACTCACAGAGATTTCCGTTGATATATAGTAGATCACCCAGATCATTATGTACAAGAAGTTATGATCGTTTGAATTTGGAGCAAAAATATGCCAGGCCTCAGTACTTTTTTTCCTGCATGTTTACTGTTCACTAGTATTCACGGTTCGATCGGAATGTTCATAAATCGTCGCTCGGGTGTCCGTTTTGGATGATCCACATATCGTTGGAAACCTTATTCGATAATCTACATAATGGTGGGTTATAATCTAAGACATTTTTCATGAAAAATTTATGATTCATTCTAGAAGATAGAACCCAACACGTTTACGCACAAAATTTCAATGGAAAATTTCCCGGGGTATTACAGTTTACCTTATAAGGTAAAATGGTGAGTTTACCTTATCTATATATAAGTGTCGGCAAAGTATAAGGCTACAAGATAAATGGAGTCGTTAACCTTCTACGGTGGGATCCCATGTTTACCTTGTAACAACTTCAAATTCTCGCTGCTATATAAAGAGTGTGAGCAGAGGTTCATTTCTTGCATCAACTCAAAAAAATTGTTAAACTTCATAACTCAAAAATTTGTTGAACCTTATTCATTTCTTACTTTAAAATGGATAAGGTAAGAGTAAATTTACATTGGGGTGGTGAAGTTTTGCATGATGGAGATACGATGCGATATAGTCGGTGTCCTATAGTGGTTCAATTATTTCCTTTATCTCTCAACTATGATTGTTTGAAAAGATTGTTTAGGATTAAAATGGGTATTACTAATCCGGAAGATGGTATGGTTATTTCTGGACGATATCCAAATTATTTTACGTCCAACGGACAACCAATATTTGGTGAAACTTTTATTTGGAATGATGATTCTTTATCTTTATTTCTTCGCACCGTTGAAATATTTGGTAATTGCCTTAATTTACAAACACTTGACATGTATGCGTGTGTGGAACATTCTCCTATTGTTGAAGAACCCACAGACAGTGAGTTTGATGTGCGAGTAAGTCAAAATTCTTTGAATTTGAATATTGATTCTTCAAGAATGGCAATGGAACAACAATTTGATGGTGGGTTTGAAACACATTATCAAAATTCACCCAGACTTGTGAATAATGTTGATATAGGAGGACCTAGTAATGAGACTATGAATTTAGAAAATTTTAATTCAAGTGGTCCACAATATCCTTCTTCGGTGGAGGGAATTGATAGGTAATAAACAATCCATTTAATTTAAGTAAGTAGTTTTTTTCCTTATAATTAATGAGATGATTTATCTATTTTGCAGATTTAATAATTGTGGATTTATGCTCACTCAACTCACAAAAATTTTGAACAACAATGACGACGTACACGGGGAGTTGGATAGTGATGAACCTTCACAATATGAATCATCAGATGATGATCAATCTTCTAATGATGACGATGATGATAATAATGACGAAAATGTTAATGGAGAGTCTACTCCCGTTGATGTCTATACTGGCAATCATTCCTCCATAACAATTTCATATTTGGATCATACTGAAGAACGTCCAGAAGAGTTGAGGTACATGGTCAATGAAGATTGTTTTCGAACTCCACTTTGGAATCAAAATAATCCTAAACATATTAAGTCAGGTTGGTATTTTAATACATAAACTAGTAAACTAAAAAATTTTAGTCATTTGATATTATTATTAATATTTATTTTGTATCTGCATTTAGGTACGTTATTCAATAACAAAAAACAAATGAAATCGGTTGTGAGAAAGTATAATCTAATCAAGGGTACAAAATTTCTTTGTGATCGGTCTAAAAGAGACAGTTAGAAGGTTATTTGCAAGCAATATTTGTCGGGGTGTGAATGGATGATACGCTTTAGAGCAGTTTCCAGTGGTATATGGAAGACGGAAAAAATGATTGAGCATACTTGTAATCCAGATAAATATAAAGAGGATCATTATAATTTTAATAGCGACTTGATTGCTACTTCATTGATTCCTTATATTAGAAAAGACCCAAATATTAGTATCAAGATGGTTCGCGGAAACATCAAAGGATTGCACCATTATACCCCTAGTTATCTAAAAGCTCAAAAAGGTCAAAGAAAGGCATTTAAGATGGTGTATGGTGATTTTAAAAGTTCTTTTTAAGGCATTACTTGCTTATATGACATCATTGCAATCGTTCAATCTACGCACTGTCGTTGAGTGGGAGCATGATTCAACAACAATGCAAGGTGAGCACATATTCAAGTTCTTATTTTGGAGTTTTAAGGCAAGCATTGATGGATTTAAAAGTTGTAGGCCTGTCATTTCCATAGATGGAACTCATATTTATGGCAAGTATGATATTAAATTATTAATAGTTGTCGCAATTGATGTGAACGGTAATATTTTTTCACTCGCATATGCTATAGTGGCGCGTAAAATTTTTGAATCTTGGTCATGGTTTCTCACATTATTATGGAGGCATGTTGGTGAGAGAAAAGATATTGGATTCATTTTAGACCGCCATCCAGGAATTTTGCAGTGTGTCAAATCTTACGCCTGATTGCAACCACCAAAAACACTCCTATGGGTCAGCAAGCGTATTGGCCACCTGCCCCATTTCGTTTGATTACAAATATTGAATATTTGCGGACATCTAGTGTGGATTCAAGAACTCGACTCAAGAATGACATGGACATTGCTCCTGCTCGCATGGCACGAAAATGTAGTATTTGTAAGCAAACAGGTCACACTAAGGCACGTTGTCCTCGAAGAAATTAATAGTATCTGTAAAATAAAATTATATTCATGTATTGTTTGCAGTGAAAGTTCTATATTTATGTATTGTTTATAGTAAAATATCTTCTTTTTATGTAATCGCATGAAACTCAATTTGATTAATAATATCAAATTTTTTAGAAAAATTATTCTATTAATTATAGTAGTATTACGTAGTTTTAATTTTACTTTCACTGATTTCTTATTAAATAAGTAGTTATAGATTGGTAGTTGAATTAAAATCAGTAGTTGAAAAGTGATACAGTGTTGAGTCATATCAGTTCAAACAAGAAAATAGTATTGTATCAAATCCTTCTAAAATGTTAAAACATTTGTAAAGACTGCATATCTTGATGAAAAAAGAAGTTAGGGTTTGTGATTATGATAAGGAATAATGAGGTAATAGTCCTTGTTTACTTTATAAGGTAAAAGTGCCTATATAAGAAAAAAATTTAAATTAAAAAAAAAAATTATGAAAATAATAAATTTATTATTTTTTCGTATTATGCTGACATGGTAGGCGCGTGCACCACACCACACCACATGCAAGTGCTATAATGCTTTACAGGGTGTAGAAAATTTTATTTTTAAGTAGTTTAGGTGTGTATTAGGTCACTCCAATAGTTTAGCTGTGTATTAGACTTTTCGAGTATTGTTTAGGGTGGAAACGATGACTTTTTCCTTAAAAAAATGGACACAGATACAGTGTATACATCATTTACACACATATATACACTTGCACAATTCTATTCACACCCTGACAGATACATACTACATCACACTATGCACACCTAATACATACTAAAATAGGGAGAAACGGTTGAGAAAAGCGAGAGAGAGATAAAAAACAGAGAAAAATTGACAGAAAAATCCGTAAAAGAAAAAAAAATTAGAGAGAAAAAGGGCGTTGTTTAGATTTTTTCCGTCGAGCTTTCGCTGGAATTATTGTTTCCCCAATGACCAAACGAACCCAATCCGTCAGAAAAACCCTTTGATCCCGTCCCCATCTCACCGAAAAATTATACCAAATCTGCCGGCGAGCACTAGTCAT
The DNA here is from genome assembly GCF_002878395.1 of Capsicum annuum. Classification (NCBI taxonomy): domain Eukaryota; kingdom Viridiplantae; phylum Streptophyta; class Magnoliopsida; order Solanales; family Solanaceae; genus Capsicum; species Capsicum annuum. Next base: position 15,906,306 of record NC_061111.1, read on the forward strand.
CCATTCGTTGCTCAAAATCCGACGGAAAGCCACCATTCTCTACTATGTAACCGTCACTGCTTCACCGACTACGAGCAGTTGCTGCTTCTCCGTTCAGCCACCAAAATCAGCCGGCGAGTCCTACCGTTCCCCGTCCACCACCATCCCCTTCCCCTTTCTCCATCGTTGTTTTATGTTTCTCTCCCCGATGCAATTTCGTTTGGTAAGATTTCGGCGAACAATCACCGGTAACAACCCCAAAACCCATGGAAAATCCCAAGTTGACCCACCCCTCGCCGGGTAAACATCGGATTGGTAACTGGAAAACATCGTTGGCCGATATTGGTTTCTATTTTGACGAAATCCGCCGGTAGACGGTGTCACCAACTCCATTTTTTTCCAAAAATTGACTCTGAACTGTAGATTTGTTGGTTTTTTTTTTGGTTTCCATTCGGTGTTCGGTACCTGCATTGGAGCTCGACTAATCCGAATTTGCATTGGGTAGGGCCCATTCGGGGGTAGCGCTCCAACAAAATTTTCTCCATGCCCAGATCGAACCCTCAACCTCTTACTTGAGTGAATGCATTGTTTTGTTGGATTACATTAATAAATAAAAAATGGAATTGTATTTACTGTTGTTAGGTTATTATTATTCTTTATATTAAAAAATAAAAGAGTTCTTTGATTATTAAATTAAGAGTAAGTACATAATTACACCATTGATCTTTTCTAAGTATTGCAAAAAGACACCTAAACTTTAACTTCGACCTATTATCCCACAATTCTTCTTTATTTCATTGCAAATACACCATTTTTCGCTAAATCTCAGTCACAATAAAGAGAGTAGATGCACGCACCAATCAGGTGCTGCCACGTGTCAAATATTTTTAATTTCGTATTTTATTTATTTTTTTAATAATTTTTTTCCTTTTTATTTAATTTATCACCCCCCCTCTTCCCCCACCCCACCCCACCCCGCATCTAACAGCTCCCCCCTCCCCCCATGCGTCCAGGACAACAGCTCCCCCCACCCCACCGCAACTAGTTTTCTCCATTAAAATGGAGCTTAAAGCTCCTATATAATCTCCATTTTAATGGAGCTTTAAGCTTCATTTTTATTTATGACCCCACCCCACCTCCCTACCCCCACCCCGTCCAACACCTCCCTCCCCCATTCCCGTCCAGTTCCCTCCTTTAAAATGGAGCTTAAAGCTCCATTAAAATGGAGGATGTACATCAGATTTCCTTTTTAAAATTATGGCGATGATAATGATGTTGTTGTTGTTGCATTAATTGATGTTGTTGTTGTTGTAATTGATGTTGTTGTTGAGTTATGGTGATGAAGAATAAGTAGGGGAAGAAGACAATGGTAGATGGGTGGGGTTGCGGGGGTGGGGTGGGGTGGGGGATTATGAAATAATGTTTAAAAATAAATAAATATTAATTTAAAAAAAAAAATATAAATTATATATTAAATTATTTACACGTGGAAGCTTCTAATTAGTCAAAAAAGTCAATTTTTTCCTTTTCACGCGCTTGTGGCCTGTGTATACACGTAGAGCATCAAAATGGTGTATTTGCAACGAAATAAAGAAGATTCGTAAGGTAATAGATCGAAGTTATAGTTTAGGTGTCTTTTTAAAAATTTCGGTCAAGATCAGTGGTGTAATTATGTATTTACTCTTAAATTAAAAGAGTATTTTTGATAATTATCTTTTCTTTCACAGTGAAGTTAATATACTCAAAATGTTTTGAAACTAAACTCATTTGTAAATGCTAAAATCATGTTCATTTGGCAAATTTTATTTTATTTTATTAGTATTATTGTTTTTCTAGATATTAAGCATGCATATTCATTTTCCGTGATAAATTTTTTAAATGTCAAAATGCCTTGATCAAATTTAAAGCCTAAACAAATTAACTAATGCGTAAATGAGCGAGATGGATTATGATTTTATTCAAGATCCATCATAATTGAGAAAATAAAAGAGAGGGAAAGCCAATTGCAAGGATGTGAGGCAAGTTGTGGAATAATCTAAAATTCGGTGCAAAATAAAGAGTGAAAAAATAAAAATGGATAAGATAAATTGTCTCGAGTTTATAAGAAACGAACAAATGTCTTTCAACACTAGATAAACTTTAGGCATGTTTAATTTATTTGTCACGATTAAGAATAAAGCATGCGCATCTTTTCGAGACGTTTAAAATAATTCGAGGATGCGACATTGCACCTCGGTAAGGATCGTCGTAAGATTAACTAGCCTCATCCAAGAGGTATAGGCAGATGTTGGATATTAAAAATGAGCAAATTTAGGCCTACAAACATAATTTATCAAAATGGTTTTGGTTAAGTAAAAGTCAATAAAGCTATCATGCCTTACACCTTTTCCTTGGTCAATAGAATTCCTTAACCGGTCTTCTATTTTCGCAGACCATAATAAGAGTCATTTTCTTTTGACTGGGGATTCAAAAAGGTGACTTGGAATGCCATAACTCAATTCCAAGTGGAACTCTGTAAATATATTAATCTCTATTCAAAACTGTCACTTTAATTAGAAAAACTCTTCGACCTTCGATCCTTCCATTGGGCGAAAAAGGGGTTTGACATCTCTGGCGACTCTGCTGGGGAATAAGTAGAATTCGAGCTTTGGATATTGACTTTATTTGCTTGAATTATTTTTTATATTATGTTTGTTGGCCTAATGTGCTACTTGTAGCTCATTTATTGCTTTGATATTGTTGAACTGTATTATAAATTGTCTCCTCTTGCGCACCCCTTCTGAGTCTCTGAAAATAGGATAGATGGAATGCAGCGTATGCATCCTACCTTATTTTTGAGATAGCCGAAGTGTTAAGGCATCTGGTGCGGGATTATAGTCACACATGTTAGGTGAGGTTTGGATCAGCAACGGAGGAGGAATAACACTGCTACCGACCAAGTTGTCCCTCCCCGACTCGAGTGTCCGCTCGGGTAAGCCAGTCTAGATACCTATCTTCATTAGGTTAAATTGAGTAGAAATGAAACTCAGAATCTGGTTATCCCTGTTAGGTTTCGCTTCATTGGCATCGTGTGCATTTGACTTAACGGGTCTCGGCACTGGGGCCGGATCTATCTAGGACAGGTATCCTCTTTATAATGACCAACATGTGCATCCTATGTGCTCTTTGACATTTATTTGGAAGGTTATTTGATTGTTGACCGGCTTTAGGCAACTTGGTGAAATGCAAGAGAGTATTTTGTCTTCAAATTTAACGAATTATTTTTTAAAGAAATTAAAAAATATATATAGTTTTTAAGGTCTTCATGAACTATGAGGATCTGATTCTCACTCTTTAGTGGGATACGTAGGAAGTCCTTCCCAGGATACGACCTTGTCTTTTGAAAAATTATTCATAGATTTATTAGGGAATATTTTAAATATATGACTACTTTCATAATTATTTTTCTTATCCTCAAGTTTAATTTATATATATATCTCTTAATAGTCCTGAATCTTTAGGGATCATGAGGCCAAGTTTTTTACAAAATAAAAAATAAAAGTATATAAATCTTAACAGTCCTGAGCCTTTAGGGGTCATGAGGCTGAATTTTGCACAACAACATGCATAAAATAATCATTTTTCTCTCTTTCTTTCTTTTAAAGTTATTTTATTTCTTTCTCTAGCGTACTTAGTTGTATTTTCTTCCAAGTCCATGGCTGAGCTTGTATGGAGGCTTGTCGTTGTAAAATTCTCGGTAGAGTTGGTCTAAATAAGTGTCCTCCCTTAAAAAAAGAGAAATAAAAATATTTTGTTGGTTTCACGAACTACACACACTTGATTCTCTTCTTAATGAGATACGTAGACAACCCTTCTGGGGTTCGGTGATCTTTTTAAAAAAAAGATAAAAGAAAAGAAGTTTTTGAAAAATGTTGCATTCTTATGCCTTTGTTATTTCTTATACAGTTAGTTGAAGTTGGTTGGTTTGTGGTATTTTGGCTGGTCCTCCCTATTAAACCAAGTCTATAGAAGAGAGTCATGTCCGGCAAGAATATAGAGAGTGAAATCATGGATCAGACAAAAAGTCAGGAAAATGAGAGATTAAAACAAGAGATTGTGAGTTTGAGGTAACAAATGTTGAAAATATATCGAGCTTGGGCCAGTGGGCTGCCTCCCTCCCTAATTTCCCACTATTGACCCTACAAATACTTTGAGTTTTTAACTAGAATTGCAAGGTCAGTTTTCTGTTGTTGGTTATACACCACAACATGCCTCAGAATTTACTCCAAGCCAAAAGAATCTCAATGCTTCCATCACTCATTATTTAGCTCTTCAGTATGAATCTACCTCTTTGATAGCACCACCTATAGTCTCTGCTTCTATTGCTCAACACTCTACTGAGGCTTCCACCTTGGCTTTTCGTCCGACGATTGTGCTTCCCCAATTTGCTAAAGAGCAAGAAAAAATGACTAGGAAAATAAAAAGCACAGAAAAGGCTATAAAAAATTCTTTGGGACTTGCGAATAATGAAGATGTTGTACATAAAGATTGAGGCATGTCTTCAAGTGTTAACCCCCATCCTAACTTTGAGGTATCAGAATTTAAGGAACATGATGGGTACGAGGATTTTGTAAAACAATTGGGATGATATTGCTATCAGTTGAGAGGGTCTGAATGGAAGAAGAAGAAGAAGAAAAACATACCTATTGTCGTTCCAGGGGAAAAGCAAAGCTCAAGAGGTCCAACTCAACAATATTGTCAGTCTTAATTCTGAGCGTGCACATCAAATCCACATGCTCAGCTGCAACAAGGTTCCTTTTTACAAAATTCAAGATATTTCATTTCAATTCCTCAGTATCCTTTGAACAATGCACAATTGTATGCTCATCTATTTTCTTATCCACAATGGCATACACCGGTCCCTCAATATCATCCTCGACCCCCATATATTTACCAAGGAACTTATAAGTTTAAGTTTCAATCGAGGTCGGAGTTTGCAAAGATAAGAAAGTCAAAGGATAATTTTACACCAATTGAGGAGTCGTATGCCATTTTATTCCAGAGATTGGGAGAGTCGGGCATGATCACTCCTCTCCTTTGGTGTACCCTGATCCATATTCAAGAAATTTTGATCCCCATGTACGATGTGCATATCATTCTGATATTCAGGGTCACAGTATTGAATGTTGTAGTGCTTTGAAAAGAAAAATAGAAATGATGATTCAAGAAAATTGATTGTAGTGCAAAACATTGACACTACGAAGATCACATAGAATCCTTCACCAACACACGATAATGCATAATATATGGGAAGCAATGAGTTAAGCATGTGGGCCCAGAACTTATTTGTTAAAAAAAATGTGTCTGACAGTGGTGGAAGCTCTAGTCATACTGATATGCAAATCAGTGGCTAAGATGTCAGGCTCAGTAATTAAGAAGTCACTCCTTTCTCTTCTTGGAAGAGGGATGGTAGTTTGTTTTGTTTTCTTTTCTGTTATCCGAATTATTCAGGGTTGTAGTTCGGGATCTACCTTATTTTATTCCTTTGTCGTTTATGTTCAAACCCTTCTATCTTTCATTTTAACTAAATGGAGTGTCAGTTTTTCCTTTGTATTTTAAATATGTGTTGGTTGTTTGTCTTCTTTACATAAGTATATTTTATGGTGATTCTACTGATATGACATGCTGGCAAAATTTTCATCTAGATCTTAAAATCCAGTTTAAGAATGAACTTTGAATCAGAGGGTTAAAGTTAGAAAAAAAATATTTAAGAAAATAAGTAGTGTTAAAGTGTTTGGGGACCTAGTTACAACCTCACTTGAATATATTGAGGCAATCACTTTGTGAGTAAAAATGACTTAGTCTTCAATGAGAAGGTCCATCTCAAGTATTTTGAATTAGATCAATCAGAGGATATATAGTTTCTACTGTAAGGAAAAGCAAAAGGAAGTTAGCTTTTAAAAAAAAGGCAATAGTCATCTGTTGTGAGAAAATACAACACAAATGGGCCCATATGTTTCACAAGCATGAAAAAAGTGACACATGTGCACTTGCTCAGTCAAGGTCAATGTTGAAAAGATATGCATGATCTTTATCTTCCATTCTCTCATTGCATGTTATGTACGTGCATTTTTAAGGATTGATATAATAAAGGCATTTCATTTTTCTATCCAAATGTTGTGTCATCCTTTATTACCCCCTTTGAGCTTTAATTTTATTGTCTTTCATACACCTCTTTTGGAATTAAAATAGAGTCTGAAAAAAATCAAAGAAATAAAAGAAAGAGAAAGAAAGGTGTCAAGAAAGAGAAATATAGTTTAAAAAATCTCAAAAATAGATGAAATATCGAAGAAAAAGAAAAAAAGAGAGCCAAAGTTTAAAAAAAGGTCAAAAATCAAGCAAAAGGATAAGTTATCGAAACTACTTATAACCTGATTCTCCTCTCTAGAGGGTGATATACGTGGGCAACCCTATTTTGGGCTTGATCCAACCAAATGAACAATTTAGAATTACCCAGTCAAAAAAAAACTGGAGCATGTGTTAATTTCCATTACTTAGTTGATTCCAAAAGTTAGTCCCACCCCACTTCAAGTGTCGTTTAGGCCTCATGCCGCCCTTTCTTCTAACCCTATCCAAAAGCCAAGTTACAACCAAAGAAAGATCTTTAGATCAATCTTTGAGAATGTTAAGTCTAATTATGCAATAGATATGCTGATGTATTTGGGTACTACTTGTCTTTCTCAGCATAAGTAACCAGGAGCGAAATGAAAAATGAGAGAGTCTTATTGGTGAATACCTTCACGGGCACCGTAAGGCGATGTTAAGTTGAGATAAAAAAAATGAGAGAGTTTTATTAGTTAAAACCCTTATAGGCACCATAAGGAGATAGTGAGTTGAGAGAAAGAAAAAAAGAGAGGCTTATTGGCGAAAACCTTTCAAGGCGCCACTAGTCTAATGAGGTCTCTAAATGCAATTGGCCCAAGGAAATAACTTAGTTTCAGGGTCATTAACTCAACTACAATCGGTGAAAAGTTTGGATGAAAAGATCAGAAAACTTCATCCAAAAGGCATGTCATAATCATTAGAGCAGACTGTCATTTTCATATAAATTTTTCTTTTCTCTATTTCAAACGGGGACATTCATTGTCTTTTTTTTCTTCTCTATATTTTTATTTTTATTTTCTTGAATTAGTTATTCAAATGAAAAGTCATTTTTCTTGTGTTTTTGAGTCAAATCAATATCAAAGCAAGTAAGAAAAGATTTCAAAACTGGCTAAAAACTTCTTCAATTGCATAAAGCGAGATAAAAAGGCCTGACATGAACCTGAAATAAGGCATGCAGAAAGTTTTATCAACAAACAAGTCTGGGAACTCATGAAAAATCCAAGGTTCAAAGTATTTATTTGAGAAGCATAGCAAAGCAGAGATACTGTGTTTGTTTCAGATTCACTCTTAATAATCTGAGTTTGAATCAATGATGTAGCAAGACAATGATATGCCAACAGTTGGAAGCAAGTTTTAATGCGACAAGTGCAAGAGCGAATTCCTCGAAAGATAAAGCCACAAACCAACGATCATGTTTTTAGACTCATAAGTTTTTTTTGTATGAAACAGGAACACATTTTACCTTCACATCAAAGATTTCAAAGCCTAAGCATCAAACACCGTAATTTCTCACTTTTACAAATGAAAGAAGCAATGTTGTTGCACAGGTTTGATAATCAAAACCATGGTAAAAAAAATTATAATCTAATAGTCCTAGGAGACGCACTTCCTTGTTTGGGTAATTTAAGTTTCATGTGTTAGGTGACGCACTTCCTAACTTGAACATTCACTCCTAGAAGACGCACTTTTTAGTCAAGTCATTCATTTGATCCCTAGGAGACACACTTCCTCGTCTGAATAAGTCAGTTTTCATTTGTTAGGTGAAACACTTTCTAACTTGAACATTCACTCCTAGAAGACGCGCTTTCTAGTCAAGTCATTTCATTTAACCCCTAGGAGACGCACTTCCTAGTTAGAATAAGTCAGTTTCAATTTATTACGTGACGCACTTCCTAAATTAAACCTTCACTCCTAGAAGATGCACTTTCTAGTCGAGTCCTTCCATTTAACCCCTAGGAGACACACTTCCAAGTCTGAATAATTCAAGTTTCATTTGTTAGGTAACACACTTCCTAACTTGAACATTCACTCCTAGAAGACGCACTTTCTAGTTGAGTCATTTCATTTAACCCCTAAGAGATGCACTTTCTAGTTAGGGTATGTTAGTTTTAATGTGTTGGGTAACACACTTCTTAGCTTGAACATTCACTCCTAGAATACACACTTTCTAGTCGAGTCGTTTCATTTAACCCATAGGAGACACACTTCCTAGTCTGAATAAGTCAGTTTTCATTTGTTAGTTGACGCACTTCCTAACTTAAATCTTCACTTCTAGAAGACGCACTTTCTAGTCGAGTCCTTCCATTTAACCGCTAGGAGACACACTTTCTAGTCTGAATAATTCAAGTTTCGTTTGTTAGGTAACACTCTTTCTAACTTGAACATTCACTCCTAGAAGACCCACTTTATAGTCGAGTCCTTTCATTTAACCCATAGGAGACGCACTTCCTAGTTAGGGTATGTCAGTTTTCATATGTTAGGTAATACACTTCCTAGCTAGAGCTATTACTTGTAGAATACACACTTTTTAGTTAAGTCCTTTCATTTAACCCCTAGGAGACGCACTTCCTAGTCTAAACAATTAAAATTTCGTTTGTTAGGTAATGCACTTCCTAACTTGAACATTCACTCCTAGAAGACTCACTTTCTAGTCGATTTATTTCATTTAACCCCTCACTCCTAGAAGATGCACTTTCTTGTCGAGTCATTCTATTTAACCCCTAGGAGATTGTCGAGTCATTCTATTTAACCCCTAGGAGACGCACTTCCTAGTCTGAATAATTCAAGTTTCGTTTGTTAGGTAACGCACTTTCTAACTTGAATATTCACTCCTAGAAGACGCACTTTCTAGTTGAGTCATTTCATTTAACCCCTAGGAGACACACTTTTTTGTCTGGATAATTTAAGTTTCATGTGTTAGGAGACACATTTCCTAATTTTGGTCATCAGTTTTACTCCGAAGAAATGCATTTCTTTAGCAGGGCCTTGATTCACCCTCTTTATTGTACTTTTCAAAAGTTGTAATCTGATGTCACTCACGAAATTTTCTAGTGCAAAAAGGGGCAAAAATTTTGTTCATGTTTATGGGACTTTACTTTTTAGCTCAGGACCCTCCTGAATAATGAGTTTTTTTTATAGTTCACCTTTTAATTTGAGTTCAGGAACATGTTTGAAAAATCAGAAACAACAAGTCAAGAGCTCACCTGAAGAACAGGGTGAAGAAATAGCAAGTCAGGAGCCCGCCTGAAGAATAGGGTAAAAATTATCAGTTGCAAGTCAGGAGCCCGCCTGAAGAACAGGGTAAAGAAATAGCAAGCCAGAAGCCCGCCTGAAAAATAGGATGAAGATTTTCAAGTCCAAATCAGAAGAAAGTCTGAAGAATAAGTCAATTACCAAATTTCTCTTTAATGCCAAGAGTCAACATGGAGGAACATTTCATTTCAAGTCCAATTCAAAATAACGACTATCTCATTACTTGAGAAGTCATTAAGATTCAAGTCAAGATTCTAGAAATTTGCATAGATAGGATCTTTTACTTATATCTTCTTTTTCTATTTTTGTTTAAATGTAAAAGTAGAAGTCGTGAACCGGAAACTCGACGGAACCTTACTCGATCTCTAACTCATTCTCTCACCATTTTACTTCTGAACTACATGTGACCTGATTTCCTTATAACCTGGGACAGGTAGGAGGTCCAAAATCAGGACTCGATCACATTTTATTTTATTTTATTTTATCCTTACCTTTCGAATAATCGGAGGGTCAAAATTATATCTTGTCTACCTCTTTGTATGAAAACTCTTTGAGATTTCACACAAAGAGGGGCAAAATATAAACATATGATTTTTTATCCTCCCCGAATTTTAATCTATTTTGATATTAAATATTTATCTTTGATCCGATATTATTTTAAATTTTATTTCATTTTTAATAAATTTTTATTTAAAAATAAATTATTAAATGAAGTTACATTTTGAGGTATTTTATTTTTTATTTTTAAGGAAAAAATATAAATGAATAAAATAATACAAGAAATGCTAAAATATATTTTCCTTTTAAATTTTAATAAACAAGCTAGTAGTTTTAATACTACCTTAATTATATTTAATTTTAGCTATTTATAAAATTTTATTGTATTTTCATAAATATAAAACTAATTATTATATTTATTATTATTATTATTTTATTTTATTATTTTATTTATTTATTTATTTTATTTATTTATTATTTTTATTTATTATTATTATTATTATTATTATTATTATTATTATTATTATTATTATTATTATTATCTATATTAGTAATTTAAAAAAGAAAAGATACATAGCTATATGTGCGTAAATTGGTAGCTTATTCTTTTATTTTCTCATATATACCAACCTGCCTATAATTGTCTACATAAGATCATATTTATAGTTGTTGTCGCTCTTACTACTTCTATAAATATATGTACGTATGTGAGTTGTGAAAGAATTTAAGAGGAAAATTAATCATCTACATCAAGTTATTCAAGCCCGTATTCCAGTAGGGCACTATTCGGAGGATTCTCAGAGAGATATTTTTAGCTTGGCGTCCAGGTAGGCTAGGTTTACTATATATTTAGATTGAGCTTATTTACGGTAATTGTGTACTATTATGCTAGTTTGGATAAATACTTGTAGTTTGCGTACTATTTGATATATACACCATACCTTATTTATTCAGTTAGGACCCTATTCTAATAAATTTTGGTATCTTGTCTTTTAGTATGATAGAACATCTATTACTTTAAGACATGGGATTAAGCTGTGAAAACCTTGGATTTGTGTCTTTTAAATTAAGATATATGAATGGTTAATTAAACATATTTTAGCTACTGTTTAGGTTCAACATATACTTTATTTCTGTCATTGATTATGAATCTTGGTACTACGTTGGCATTGGTTATGGTATGGATGGATTTTAATGTTATAAATGGGTATGGTTATTATGAGTTTCGGTATGAGTCGAGCATCTGGATATGATATTTTGGAAGTTCTAATACTGATTAATGTTGTTCTAGGAGTTGTGGTCACTCTGAGTTTCGATTCAAGTTTGACATCTGATTATGAGTTCTGTTGTAATATATCATATATGTGGCCCCTCATTATTACCCACTATTTTTTATTCAAATTCGGCGTATGGACTCTTGTTATTATCCACCGCTACCGGTTCGAGCCCGGTGTCTGGCCTCTCCTTACTATTCATTGGTGCCGGTTCAATCCCGGTGTACATATGAATTATTATTATGATTTCTTGGGATCAGCTCAGTTACGGATTATCTACGTTTAATTTATTTAATTACTTCTTGTGCGTCCCACCAGCATATGAAAGTAAGGTTGGGTTAATTGTCTTCTTCAGTGTGCATAGCGGGCTTCTGGAGGGCCAGTTAAGTTATGTTTGATTTGTCTGTTATTACTGTGTTATTTATTTTATGTATTACTTATAATTATTTCTTCACCGCATTTATGTAGCTTGGTTGTTGCTTACCTTTCTATCCCTGTTTATTGTTGACTTAGATAACACCCTCACCTTTTTGTTATACTTTTCCTATATTGAGCTTAGTTGGTTGATGATGCCTACTAAGTACCCGTTGCGTTGGTACTCATACTATACTTCTGCATCTTTTCTATGATACAAATTCTAGTACTAGTAGTCTATGTTGACGTAATTCCTACCTTTCAATACTAATTTCAGAGTGGGATGAGTTTGTTGTCGTTCGAGGTTGATCCTCCCCTATCTATTCCAGTTTAGTCTTTGTACTTGAGACTGCTTGTATATATTATGTATATTTTGAATTTTATCTAGTAGTCTGCGTATCTTTTAGTAGTGACTCTAGTATCGATCTTACCATGTCTTGGAAGGAATACATTGTATATTTGGCCCTTTTTCCTTCCCTCGTTTTGATATATTATATATGTTTTCTTCTTGATTTTCACTTATTATTACTGTTACTATCAGTATACGCAATCTTTTTTGGTCTCTGCATGTTAGCCCATTACCTATTATTTCGGGTTATGAATTAGCTTGCCTACTGGTGGGATAAGGTGGGCGTCATCATGACTTGAGAAATCTTTTATATCTTCGTCGTTTGATAGATATTGTTGGAGAGAATTAGTTGCAGATCTTTCATGAACATGGTTTATCCCTATTTGAATAAAATTAAAACAAAAAAAGGAAAATTCATAGTCCCCTCTCCTTCATTGACAACCTTCCTCCTCCTCTTCTTCTTCTTTTTCAAGTTTGTCCCTCTTCTCTTATCCGTTTTTCTTATTACTATCATTTTACTTCTTTAAATCTATTTTCTTTCACTAATTGAAAACTCATTCTTCAATTTTTGGTGATTGATGAAAAATTAGTAGTGAGTATGTTTTTGTTTTTGATGATTGGAAATGATAATGTTGTGATTTTAATAGTGAATACAAAAATTTGTGGTGATTATTATTATAAATTTTGATAATAACAATGGTGTGTAGTTTTCGTGATGAATCTTGTGAAGAAAATTAATATGTAAATTTTGATCTCGATTTTTTATGGATCATCTTAAAATTTTGGGAGAATACTCACAAAAATATCTGAAATTTGACCAGATTACCAGTTGAGCATAATAAACTTTGCGGGGGTCCTATTACCCACATATTCTTTTTCAAGTGGAATTAATCTCCCCCCGGACTTTTTTAAAGTGGAATTAATCCCTCCCCCAAAAACGTTATACCGAGTTTTTACGGTAGGAAGTGCAGTACACATGTTGTTTCTTCTCCATTTTATCACTTTTCAATATTTTTTCACCATTACAACCATATTAAAGATTTCACAACTCAAATTCCTCTTAAAATCAAATTTCAAATGATTCCATTGAGTCAATTTCAAATTTCAAGTCCATTCTTATCACTTTTCATCATTTTTTTACCATTTTTAAGAAATTTTATTTCCCAAATTTCAAATTTAAATTTAAAACTTTCTTCAATAATTTTATTCAAATCGAACTAAATAAATAAAATTTGAAGAAATGGAGTCTTCAATAATTGATTTCAACAATGGAAATACGTTATAGACTTTCGAAAGACACCGGAATTGAAATTGAACAATTGAAGACTTTCGGAAGAAATTTTATTAAAGTCATTTCCGGAATAAAGTTGAAATTGAACAATTGAATACTTCAATAGTACTAGCAGTACAAGTGAATTATGAAGGAAACATGCCATACTAGTAAGATATTATGAAATCCCCATTCATGTATAAGTTATGTATGTCAAGTGTTTGATGAAATGTCTTAGTCAATGAATTATATATTGTTGATGTTAGTCATGTATTCAAGAATGTCATGCCTTGTCAGTTTTCTTCCATTGAGTCCTGGGGGTACTTGTACCCGAAAAAAATATAGCTGTGTGCCTAGCTTTAGTGTCATGTTTTCACGATATCCTCAGTCAATCCATGATCCATAGAACTTAGTTAGTCATGTAACTCAGGAAAATTCAGTAATACAGTAATCTCAGTACTATTTTGTCAGTCAACGTAACTCAGTAATTCAGTCCAGTTCAGTTCAGTAATCCATGTTCAGTGTCTATTTAGATGGGAGTAGAAATTAGCACCGAGTGAATCCAAGGATTGGAAACACACTGTCAGATGAGGGTGTGATTCTTAGAAGTCATCCTTGTATTCCAGAACTATGTACCCAGTATAGGTTGAGACATCAACACTGTCAGATGAGGGTTAATGAGGTGGATAAGCATTGTCAGATGAGGGCCCCATCATTTTCTTTTGGGGACACTGTCAGATGAGGGTCACTCACAGCTTGTCCTTACCAGTGGCGCGGTATTGACACCCTTCTAATTGGGGTTACAGATTAGACTCCAACTCAGCCATAATGGCGTATTAGGGGTATGTCGGTTAAATAACTACTTCCCACAGTTTCAGTTACAAAATCAAGACTGTCAGATACAGTCATTCAGTCTCAGTAACAGAACTCAAATAGTTCTACAGAATTCAGTACCGTCAGATACAGTCAACTCGGATACAGTACGAAACTCAGCTAGTCCCATCAGATTCAGGACTGTCAGATACAGTCACTCATGTCATCAGTTATATCATTCATCAGGATTCAGTTATCAGTCATGTTAGTTATCAGTAAATTTATGTTATTATGATCTCAGATATAGTTACTACGTATTTATGCATGTATTCTCACGTTCATATTATTCAGTTAGCCAGTATTGTTCATGCATATGAACCCTATGCATTCAACCTACCTTCTATGCATACCAGTACATTCAAAGTACTGACGCATTTGCTCTATGGTGTCTTATACCATAGGTTCAAAGGCACGAGCTCCAGAGCGTCAGTAGCATTCCAGTCTCAGCAGTCAGAGTTAGCAGTGAGTCCTCATATCTCGAGGACATGATCATTTATTTATTATCTCATTAAGTAATTTATTAGTTGGAGTTAGTTGGAGACATGTCCCATCAACTCCTCATTCAGACAGTTCAGTCAGCTAGAGGCTTTCCAGACTATCATGTTCAAACTATCATGTTATTTCAGTTTTATTTTGGGTATTTCATACCCCATTCAGATGTTATATCTTTATCAGTTATGTTACATTCATGAACCTCATGGCCTTTCAGTTCATGTTTCTGCAATCATGCAATATATTATGCATTATATAGGTACAGATATCAGTCATGGGTTAGCTTGTGGTCCTTCAGGGTCATGAGCACCGTGTAGTATTCCGGATACCAGATCCGGGGCGTTACAGAATGCCTCACTTAGCCCAATGTCTACTTGCATCTCTTCTATGCAGGGTTCCATTTATAACCTACCATCAGACATGTATTATAATATACCGGCACCCACTCATACTCCAACTTTTGCTAAAAAATTCTACCACTTGGGTCCTGCACGGATAATACCCTAGGAATTACCCAAGTGACATTCATCTCTATAAGCACACCCGCATAGGAAATTCTTTCCACCCTTGTTGTACAATCGTCGGCAAACAAATGATTACCTATTGCACTACTAATCCTACTCAAGGCTCCTTGACTCCAACAATTCAACAACAAATTGGAGAACTTAACCCATATAGGGAGCGTAGTTGAAACCTCAGCACTGAAATCAAACTTCTCTGACCATACCTTTAAGATTATTGGTTTATTGTTAAGCATATAGGGTCCTGGTAGCAGAACTGCCTCTCGATCTTCCAACGAATTGAACAACACAACAAAATAGCCCTCATTATGATAGTACAACTTTAGCTTGGCTGCAAAGTTCCATTGCTTTGCTATCAACCTCTCCAAGGACCCAATCGTTGGAGAAGCACCAACAACATAGAGTATAAGAGCTTTTTTCCATCTTCCAGTCTCCATATCCACATCACTTGCTTGTAATTGAACCAATTTGGACCCATTTAACTGGAGCAACATACTCTAGGCTCATACCTCGCCCTGTTAGCTTATATTGTTGGAATAGATTCTCCCATTGTTTCTTCTCCTGAGGCTGTTGTAAATCAAGCTTCCGTTTAACTGGTACACTCTCATCCTGCCTTGAACTTGTCTCATCACCCTTCTTACCACTGATGCTAGGTAGTTTGTTGTCAATTTTTTCCCTCTTGAAATCCCCAAACTCAACGGATCAATAGTCGATGCAGCAATTGAAGATCCACTTTCCATAGTTGTCGGAGCCTTTCCTTTATCAAAGATAATTTGCTCAGGAGGTGTACGCTTCTCAACTCTCGTCATCGCCGGTAGATAATCAAATTATGTTTGGATAATCTTTTTCTAAAAGTGTTTTTTTTGAGGTAAATGACCAAAAAGGACATCTAACTTTTCTATAAAATTATTTTAAATATCTATTATAATATTTTTAATTAAATTTTTTTATTTAATTAAAAAGTACGTACTCTAAAATTTTCAATCAATATTTATATATATAAATACATTAAAAGAATAAATGGTGATATATTACTTAAATAATTTAAATATTACTAAAAACATCAAACAAAAATGAATACAAAAATTATTTCATAAATTAAATCACTACCTATGAAAAAATTAACGACAAAAATAATTATCCCTTCATATATCACAAAAATTTTTAACGATTTCATCCCTAATTTTATCACGCAATGTCTTTATACTTGTAGAACATCTTTTTTGTATGTGTGATAGAGATAATTCTGTCATAAAAAAATAATTTTTTGCTTCTGCTTCTGCATTTTTTGAGAAGCAGAAATTTTCTGCTTCTTCCTAGAAGCAGAAAAACTGCATCTACTTATTTTTAAAAGCACTTTTGCAAGTTTACCAAACACCTTTTTTTTTTAAAAAAAAAGGTGTTTTTTTCTCAAAATAAATACTTATTTTGGAAAATAAGTAATCCCAAACATGCTATTATGATATTGAAAATTGTAGTGAGACTTTTCTATAAAAATCAAATACTACTTGTAATTAATGATAATTTTTTAAAATTATATCTATAATGTTAAAATACACTATAAATGTTTGGCCCATGAAATAATATTTCCAGTTTCAAATGCTATCAAAACTTGCGCACTTCAACTGTTGATAAAGCTACCACTAAGTTGGCACGAGACTTCATATTTGATTCTTTTTAGAAATGCAATTTTTGGGGCATCTTTTATACATTTGGGTTAGAATATCAATTTGCATCTTACTTATTTTTTTCTGTGTGTACGAAATGAATGTGAAGACTAGTCTCATTTATTTGCTTTACTCGAATAGTTTGCTATATTGTAAGAATAATATATATATATATATATATACTAGTCAAGTGTACGTACTTTGCACGTGGTCTCGTGTTGATAAATAAAATTATATATAAAGAAATAAAATTATTTAAAAATAGCAATAATGTTATATCTATTTAAAAGATATAATTTGACACTATAAGTATTTCATCTTAGTCAATAAAAATATATATATACAATGAAAAATTTAATGAATTAAAAATTTCTATTCACCAAAGAAAAAGATGTACAGAAAAATTAAGCTTGCGTTTGTCATAACTATACGTCATATTAAATTTAAACAAAAATATTATTAGTACTCTATAATCCATTTTAGGGCTGAGACTAATATTCTTGATATGAAATATAACAGAAAGGGAGAAAAAGGTCGAAAAATTAAGAGAGTGCAAATAACAAAACACTCTGTAGAATATACTATTATCTTTCGATCTTGTCCAACATCACTTTTCTACCTTGCTACAACTAATGGTCGTACATGGACAGATGTTTTACACTCTTCAATTACTCAAAATCAATATTATATATGTCTTTAATAGAAGAACGTACATAATTAAATGTAAATATTTACCTGATTCACTTACGACAACATCATATGATACTATTGAAAACGTTAACCTCAATTTCTTTGTGACTAATAAATTAACCCACATATGATCGACAAAAAAATTATTGAGAGAATAATTTCCTTCTAAATAATAAATGTAGATATTGATAGACCAGCTAACTTTCGAAAATAATATATCGTATGTTAATTTAAATTAGTAGAAATTATAGCTCAATTATCCATGTTCTTTTGAAGCTTTGAATTTGAATTGAAATTTTCATCCTTAACTCATTCTTCCGGGCGACGTCACAACCTATCAAACATAAATTATAACAAAATCTCAAAAATTAAGGATAGAACCTCAAAATACCACAAATCACACATAAAAATCACATAGTTAGGCAACTAAAATAACGTTTAAAAGCAACGAACAACCTAATAAAAGAAATTTAAAGTGCAACGAAAATACAAATTAAATAGAAAAGCAAAGAGACGAATACTTGGATGCTAACTTTAAAAAAAAGAATTTACTTAATTTATTTTCCGTTTTAAGTAAAATTCTTGCCAAAATAACCTACCTATTTTTGTTAAGTTATTATTGAAAAGAGTCTTACAAATTCGGTGAAGAAGTTACTACTAAAGTAGTATTTGGTTACGTAAAGGCCTTTTTTTGTGAAAGATTAATACATAGTTCCTCAAATATAAATTAATCACTCAAAATTAATTGAAATTTTTATTATGTTTAAATAAGGAAAGATTTAATAACCAATTTTTAGTAGGACACCTAAAATATTATAAAATAATTAAATAATAATTTAGTAAAATTGTAAATGACAGTTTTTTCTATTGCTGAGTCTTTTAATGAAGGGCAAAAAGTTCAAATCATTTTTTTAACACTTTTAATATATTATAGATATAGATATATAAAAAGATTGATCAAAACGTAACATGATAACCTAAAAATAGTTCTCTTTTTCACCTGTAAAGTGATCGAATCTCTCACTTTTAAAACCTATAAAAGCAAGGGGCATCAAAATTGTAAGTTTTACCTAACGAATCACAAGGACTAGCTAGCAGCAACAACATCCATAATACTCCAAAATAAGATTATCCTTACTAGCCTTATAAGCAACATGGTTAATAACAAGTGGTACACTGCAGGTTGTAGTGTTATGTAATGTTATAAGGAAGAAGAGTATCAAGAACATGATTCACAATTCACTGATTAGTTTTCTGAAAAGGGTTATTATGAATGAATCTTTGTTTAGATAGCCTAAAATTTGCTTTAAAGAAGATGATGTAGCCATTGTAGGAGCAGTAAGTTGATGGTTTCTTGCAGACCTAGGGAGGACTTTTTGAGATCTTTGAGGTTTTAAATAAGGACTTGTATTTTATTTAGTGAAACTACCTAACTGACTTTAGAGGTTGATGACTCTTGAATCTTGAATATAATGGTTAAGGTGAGTGTTCATTTTTTAAAATAATTACTGTATCTTATTGACTTTTAAAAGTTCAAGCGGTTAAGTTGCCTATATTAAACTCAATTCTTTTCTAGATTCTACGCATAATGTAAAATTTAGTGCATCAAATTATCTTTTTCTTTTTAATTACCTACTTTAGGGTGTTTTTAGCTATTGTATCATATTGGATTGGTAGTTTAAATATAATATTTATTTCAATTTTTATTTAAATTTTATTATATTGTACTGTTAGATTCAATCATTACGTAATGATAAAAAAATCTGATTTTATATAATGTTGATTTGATACAATTGCATCGTTAGCGTTATTTTTAATTAATTATGTATAAATACAACTGAAACAATAATACTACAAAATTAGCTCATATTTGTGAAGAAGAAGTTTCATAAACAATGATAATTTTAAGCATAATTATCATTCCTAGCTATAATTTGCCTTTGTCGTGATTCATAGCTATCATTTTTGGAATTAATGTATCTGTCTGCTTTGCACAACTTAATTGTGTGAACACATATAATAATTTTGTTGGATATACTGTATTAGCACGTACAACGCGCTTTACTAAATTTTATAACCATCACCCTAAAACGCCACATATACAACTGCAAAAGAAAATCAAAATGACAACCTCAGACTGTACTACTGATGAAGCCAAATAGATTAAAACTTACGTACGTTTGTTTCTTGTATTTTCTTTTTTGACGTTACGATGGATAAATGAACATACAAGCATACATGTAATATACACTTGTATTTTTGAGTGTATGAATCATGTATGCATCAGATATAAACTTTTTATACACGTATATACCCATTTATGCACGATAATGGTGTTTGAGAATAAGCCACTAACGGCCCTCGAATTACGGAGAAAATCAAGAGAGAAGAATCAAGGGAGGAACAGATTTGTACCCCCATCGTTTATCAAAAAAACTGTTGTTTTACATATTTTTATTTGTGATTAAAGTTTATTTTTCATGAATTAAATTATGTTGGAAACAAATTCTGGCACGCCCAGTGGGACAATCTCTACCTCTCATCTTAACTTTTCATACTTCAAAGTTTAAGAACAACGAAATGACTTCCAAGAAGGTCAATTCTCAATCAATTGCTTCCAAGGCTGCAGATTCAAAGTTCTCTGCTGAAGTAGAAAGCATCCTTGGTGTTACTTTCGGAACCCTGGGAGATGTCACAAAAAGCAAGGCAGACTTGCTAGGACAACAAACATATCCAGTGTCGTCCGCTTCAGCTCCAGTTTTTGGATCTTCAACCTCGAAAGGAACGAAGTCCAATGCAAGTGCTTCAGAAGGAGGAAGCAGTGTGGCCGAATCGCTGAAAAAGACTCTAGCTCTACTTGAGAATTCCAGTTCCAAATACTCAAGAGCCAAGAACGATGGTCGATCAACAAATACGTCATCTCCACTTACACCACATAAGCTAAGCACTTCAAAGATCAACGTATGTGATAATCCATGTTACTCTCTGACGTCTTCGGTGATCATGTAAGCAATGGTAACTAATGCCTCGTCTATGGAGGAGCAGCTTGCGAATCTGACAAAGGCAATTAAGGCCTGACCAACTATGCTCAGAATCAAGAGGCTAGGATTGATAAGATAGTGGATAGGGTGGAAGGCTTCATAGACGGAGAATTTAGCCATGCGTCGGGAAAAGCTCCAGAGGTTCATGAGATAGAAAATCCTGTGAAACAAACACCATCGACTAAAGAGGTGCAAGTTTCTGCTGAGGGAATGATCCCGATTGGGCAATTGATGGAATTTATTGAAGGAACCCCTAGAACTCTAACAAGTAGCAAGAGAAAGCTCGTGGATCAAACACCGCAATTTCTTTAAAAAGCTCAAACATTCAAATCAAGTTCATCAAGATTCAAGATCAAGACCGCAATATTCAAGAATAAGCTCAAAAGCCCTTGAATTCAAGCACAAGTCAAGATCAAGTCCCTCAAATCAAGTAATCAAGTTCAAATTCAAGATCAAGCTCGAAGCCCTTGAATTTATATTTGAAAAAGCGAATCAGAGGATTCATAGACATTGTAACACTCGCATTGAAATTAATAAAACGATTGTTGCAGTATTTTCTTGTCTCGACTATTTATTATTTTTCGGTCTCGAAAATTTTACTGTCCAACAAATTCTGGCATGGTGATTTTGAGATCCTTTTAGGGATAAACTTGTTAGAGGCCCGCTTAAGGTGAAAACGAACAAATCTTGTCCATCTTAAGGTATGTAAATTTTGAGATCCTTTTAGCTGTAGGCTTGGAGAACTTTGGCATTCCAAATCCCATTGAAGGAACTCTCTTTCTTTTCGAGAATAAGCCACTAACGACCTTCGAATTACGGAGAAAATCAAGAGAGAAGAATTAAGGAAGGAACAGATTTGTAACCACAATCGTTTATCAATAAAAATTTCTTGTTTCTTCATATTTTTATTTGTGGTTAAAATTTATTTTCCATGAATTTAAGGCTCATTCTTGAACATATGATGATCTCTTTGTGAATATCCCATGATTTTGTGGGATATTGGAGATCCCAATCTTTTTACGAATACCCATCAGTTTATGGGATATTCAAGATGCCTCTTTCAGGGAATATGTTACCCTTTAAATAGGCGGGATTTAGGGTAAAGTAGCCTCCCAGAACTCTAGCAGAATTTGGATTCTTCTTGAAGAATCCCACAAATTTTAGGTGTCTACAAATGCCCCCTACTTTAAGGCTTGTCGGAGTGTAGACTTGATGAAACTCAAAGACGAGTCTTGAAGTAACACTTCCATCTTTATGTCCCACTGGGCATGCCAATTTGTTGGCAACATAATTTAAATTTATGGAAAATAAATTTTAACCACAAACAAAAATATGAAGAAACAAGAATTTTTTATTGATAAACGATTGTGGTTACAAATCTGTTCCTCCCTTGATTCTTTTCTCTTGATTTTCTCCGTAATTTGAGGGCCGTTGGTGGCTTATTCTCGAACATAGGATGATCTCTTTATGAATATCCCATGATTTTGTGGGATATTGAAGATCCCGATCTTTTTACGAATACCTATCAGCTTATAGGATATTCAAGATGTCTGTTTCAGGGAATATGTTACCCTTTAAATAGACGAGATTTAGAGTAAAGTAGCCTCCCAAAACTCAAATAGAATTTGAATTCTTCTGGAGTCCCACAAATTTTAGGTGTCTACAAATAGATGTATACATTTTTTTATAGGAAGCACTGGCTCTTGTCGAGTATTCATTTTTGATAATTGTTTTGATGGGCCTGTCCATTCTAACTGTATCAAGAAGTGGCAAAATGGCCAACCCGTAAAGGTTTTTTGAGCTATTACAAGACGGACTCAGAATTTTCATTAAGGGGGTTCAGAAGTAAGCATTAGGACTAATCAAAGGGGTTCAACCTCTACTGTATATACATGGAAAATAATTTTAACTAAGTATAAATAGTAAAAAAATTTGACGAAGGGGGTTCGAATGAACCCCTCGGTCAAGTGTAACTCCGCCCTTGGCTATAAAGCCTTAATGGGGACTACTACCATACACCAAAATTAAGAAAAGAAAAGGTCATAACAGTGTAATTATAAGATTTTTGATATTCATCGTCCTAAACTTGTCATAATATCTATATGGCTATAAAAGTTTGTCATTGTGAATAAAGTGAGAAATTCAAGTTAAATAGTTTTCAAATTTTAGAATATGCATGTTGACATATTTTTTACTCCAACGGATTGGATTGTATCTATTTGCATGTTTATCAATACTATTTTAATTGCATGTGCCTCACCGTATAACGTTTGATTAAAATAAAATAATTTTATTTATTGAGGAGATTTTTACTGAAATGTAAAACTTTAAATCATTTTTCAAAAAATTTTCACACTTTAATATAATAATGTAAATATAAACATATATTTTAGTGTACTATATATATATATATATTACCACCAGAAGTTTCAAGTGGTTGATGGATCATCTCTTTTGTATTTGTCATACAGTACCTCTTTTTCTTGATGTCAGAGGCTAAGAGAGATGTTTCAATTTTCAGGAACACGTGTCTGATATTGATTTTTGAATTTGAATAGTGTTGTTAGGAAATAACTGAAAACACGTGATTTATGAGCTTTTAATGGGAATGTAATCTGAATAGTTAATTTAAGGTAATTTTAACATATTTAAATCAGTTAATTATGGGCAGTAAAAATCATTTGTATTTGTATTTTTATAGCAACGGTTTGCAAAAATACAAAATACAAGTTGCTATTTGCAAAAATACAAAATACAAGTTGCTTTTTTTAGTTGATTTTGTTCGATTTTTCTATTGATCTATTTGTGCTACTTCGTTTAAGTTTTTTAAATTTGTCGTAAATTTGTTTATGAATATTTTCTTACCAAATTTTGAGTTAAAGTTAATGTAATAGTAATTTGAACTGGTACAACAAAAAACTGATCGAAATAAGTTTTTCAGGCTGATCAAAATTATATTTTTGGAGTATTGCTTGTTGGAGTTTGAGAGTACATCTGTATATAGCAATCAAATTCAATGATCAGTTTGACAACTTTCTTCGAATTCAACGATCAAGTTTAACTTCTTCTGAAAAATTTCTCCTAATTCAACTATCGGTTATAAATTCACCAGTAACTGTTATTGAAGGATTAATCATAATATTTTTTCGCATATCAATTTCATAAGGTGTTATGTAGTTGAAAAAAATGAATTTGTTCTTATTTCTTTTCGAGCCTTTATAGTTATTTTATTCGATATTTTTTATTGATATTTTGTGCTACTTCGTTCAAAATTTTTACGTCGTCGTAAATTTGTTTATGAATATTTTCTTAACAAATAACGATGAAAAGTTAATGCAATAGTAATTTGAACTGATAGAACACAAAACTGATCGAAATAAGTTTTCCAAGCATATCAAATATATTTTGTGGAGTTTTGTTTGTCGGAATTTGAGAGTATATGTATATATCTGAACAGTTTTTATTATATTTGTTTTGCTTGTGTTCGATTCTGGATGTTCTGAATTTGATTATATTTAACGTTGAACAAATAATTTGTAATTGTATTTTTGCTGAAAATTTTTACTGTTTTTGTATTTTTAGTTTAACAAATGTTGTGTAAATGTATTTTCGATTGTAATTGTTGGCTGTGTAAGTATAGTTTACATTTATAACTATAGAATTTTTTTAAATTTTTTATTGTGAAAGTGTGTTGTAACAATTGACAGATTACAAATATGTATATTTGTATATTTTAGGTGAAGTCAGTTAACAATAGGTAGCATACCAGTTCTCGTGAAGCACTCTGGAAGGTGTAAGTATGATAATAACTATGAAGAGTACGTCACTGATGCTATATTGATGAGCACGACAACATCATTCAATGAACTGCATAATCTCTTGCATCTCACTTAAATGTGAATTTGAGCAGCAAACATATTCAAGTGGAATATCAAATCACTGAAAATGCAGGGCAAATACAAATAAATAATGATATGAATTTAAAAGTATTTATTTTGCAATAAAATATATACAAGACATGAATTGTCTACCTTTGTACAAGACAAGTGAAATAGCACTGCCTCCGAAGTACAAATGACCTCCTGGAAGACCTGCAATGAAGGATCGTGAAAAATCTGAAAGGGATATGTTTGAAAAAAAGAGCATCAACTCACGTCGTGGTTGTAGGTCTAAGGGTCACAATAGGCGTTCATGTAGTAAATAATGAACACATTTATTAAATTTATTTTGGGACATTTATCTACCGTTTGATATAATGCTTTATAAATGACTCTTAAAAATACTTAATTGTATTACTAAATTTGAAAGACAAATACATATACTTATATTGTGAAAATATATATGTTTTAATGTATTTGCTAAACTATATGTTATAACAACATATAGTAATCTATATATTGTATGAACAGACAGTAAATTACATATACGAAGTAAATTATGTATTTCATATTATATGATAATACAGTAAAATAGATATATAAAGCTTCTATGTATTTCAAAATCAAATGAAGAAACAGAAAAATACATATGATGTTAATTGTATATATATTTTAAATTTTAATATGAAAATTGCATATGTATATTGCAACTATGCACATTGCATATGTATTTTGAAGTGTAATTTGAACAGTGTATCAAATCATACTGAACACTGAAAAAAAATATGCTTAATAAACTTATTTGAAAACATATTCAACATATAAGAGTAAAATGAATAACTTTCATTCACTTCTCAATTAATAACTTTGATTTACTACAAAACATATGAAAAGAAAGAACAAATGGTAAAATTGAGAAATTGATACCAATATCAATTTGCCAAAAAAATTTAGAAATTGATACGAATATGTATTTATATTATACGTCACAGTTAAGAACATATGATGTTAACTACATATGTATTTTTAAGTTAAACCTGAATACTGCATATCTAAACACTGCATATGTATTTTTGACGCTAAATCTCTCTGTAACAAATAAAACTGAATACTGAAATAAAACAAATACTACAAAATTATTGAAAACATATTCAACATAAAAGACTAAAATGAATTAGTTTCATTCACTTCAAAATTAGTAAGGTTGATTCACTACAAAACATAAAAAAAAGTTTCTACAATTAATACCAACATCCAGATAAATCTTAACAACGATGCAATGTAATAAAACCACGAACAATCAGACTTCTAAAACTTCTATGACACTAGTTATCTTGCTTTTCCTAACCGACCTCAATGGTGCTTCATCATCACTTTGAGCTTTTGCTTCTTGTTTTCTCTTATCATAGTCCCCACAATAGTGAAGCATATCTTGTACGAAGTACGTTGGGATTGAACTCAGCCGTAGGAACGCCTAGACCATAAGAAAAAAACTCTGCGTAAGTAACTATATACAGACCACAGTCCCTACAAAAAACCATTGAATAATAGTTAAAATATATTTTGTACAAACTTACAAATTTATTATACGTATAATTAAAATACTTATGCAATGCAAATTTTGAAAGTTTTTTTGCAATGAATATTTCATCACATGACACCTATACAAAGTTAAACTACACCTTATTAAACTGTGAAAAACAACTAAACACAACCAACACATCAAAAAATACATATAACAATGTATATACATATATTGAACAGACCAAAAATACAAAATCATCACTAAAGCAAAATACATATGAAATTTGATATGTATGTATAAAAATACAAATACTACCCTATACCTTAAAATATATATCGAATTATAACGAAAATACAAATGAACGTTCTTATGTATCTGTATGCACTTTAAATTTCTATAGCATAAGTGCAAAATGTATTTGTATTTTAATAAATACAATTACATCCAAAAACATAAGTGTATTTGTATTTCAATAAATACAAATATGGCCAAAATCATAAAAAGTAATTGTATCATCAATCTAAAATAGTAAAAAAAATGTATTTTTCATGCATACAACCTAGCAAATTCATATAATATATAAAATACAAATAAACATAGCAGCTTCACATAAAATATAATTAAATACATATTAACCAAAAATGACAATTTAACCTATCATTTTCCCAAAATCAACTTGCTGAAATCAATAAATACATATCAGCATAACATGAAATACATATTAACGGAAATACATGAAAAAATACATATTACCCCCAAATTTGATAAAAGCTTTACTGAACTCCCTAAATACATAATAATAAATAAAAATACATTTACAGCGAAAAATACCTCTTCTTTTATTTCTTCTTCAAATTCACTAGCAGAAGAGTTCTCAATATCATCATCAACATTGCTTTATTCTGTAATTCCATTGACTTTTCTTTTCTTCTCGTATTTTTTTATTTTTTGTTCTTTTGGAGAAGAAATTTTCTTCAACCGTTTTTTTTTTTCAAAATATCCGCCATCTTCACCGATCGTTATGAAATTTGGACCTAAATTCCTTCGTAATGGAGAAACTGATGAATTACCTTAAAATTCATTAGAGCATAAAAATCTTAAAATCTTTGTTCAGCCATTAGAGCATAAAATCGGAGAAACTGGAGAAATGGTGAAACTTTGTTCAGCCATTAGAGCCTAAAAACCTTAAAATCAGAGTTGCTAATGGGTTACAGTACAAAAAAAAAATGAAGAACCTGATAACATACAATAAAGAGATTAATTAGTTACCTGAAATAGAGGAACACTATCCTTATCAAATCTTGTTAAAATCGTGCAAAAGAAAAAAATTTAAAAGAAGGAAATCTTTCAATGGCGTGAAAAAAGGGTAAAGAAAAAAAATTAAGGAAAGAGAAGGAGAAAAGCGTGAAAAGGGGAAAGTTATACACGGTAAAAGGTAAAATAGGGACCACTTTTAAAATAATGTTGTTGTTGCTACACAGTGTAATTTCTTTAAAGTGTTGTTATTTTTTATAATTCAAGTCTTAGATATGCTGCTCCACGTAGTTTTTTCAAAAAAGTATTAGTTGTCATTAATTTTGATAACTTCTCATAAGAAAAGGTTTTACTAAATATAAATATATTAATTAATTCAACTCTTAAATATTACTCCCTCCGTTTAAAAAAGAATGACGTACTTTCATTTTTAGTCCGTTTAAAAAACAATGACCCATTTCTTTTTTTGACAATACTTTAATTTTAACTTTCCACATGGCATGTTTAGAACCACAAGATTAAATGACATTTTGATACATTTGACACAACTTTAATTTAAGGCCACAAAATTCAAAAGTTTTCTTTATTTTTTTAAACTTTGTGTCAAGTCAAAATAGTCATTCTTTTTTAAACAAAGGAAGTAGGAAAAAATAGTGAAAGGACGATTTTGTCTTTAGAGCAAAAAGTTGAAACAATATTTCTAAAGTTTTTCACACTTTTAATATATTATAGATATATATTATAGAAATAAATTATAAATGTAGATATATATTATAGATTATAATTTATACATCATATATCTTATGTTTCGTTTGATCATACTCATGCCCTCCAACTCAATTTCCTTAATCATCTTCTCTATTTCCCTACTACCATTGGTGGCCTCCCTGCCGCTTCATTTATTCGTCTAATATTCAAAATTCATTGGCCTAATTAATTAAATCATTTGAGCTCGTATAATGTACGTCTCATGAAAAGGAGAAATTATCCATGCATGAGTTTCTATCCAATCTCAGACTTTAAATTCGAGATCTCTGATGATTACAGTAAAAGAATTTCATTCATCCACTCTACTCTCTTCTGTCAAAATTCGAAACATTCCATGCACATTTTTGTATAAGGTTAGTTGTCCGTACTGCTAAATGCGGCTAAAACGAACTATATACATAATGTACTTTCTCCGTTCATTTTTAGTTATCACATTTTACTTCTCAAGAGTTAAATTTGATTAATCTTGGAGTTAATATGATAAAACAATATCAACAAAATATTCAGTACATTTTTACATAGTGGGATTTGGAATTAATAAGATGAAAGATGAAAAAAATATATTTTAAAATATTAATCAAAATTCATAAAATTTGACTCTCGAAAAACAAAATATGAAAGTAAAGTGGGCGAAGGGCGTAGCTAACGCTAGTACAATTCAATTATTGTCATAGAAGCTGCATAATTATATATTGCTTAGACTATCAACTGTAAAAAAAAAAAAAAGAAAAATAAATGGAAATAAATGCAGTTACCCTATTCTGTTTGGAAGAAGTGTCACTTTTCCAGACTTCCAACAGTCATTGTTTCTCATATATGGAAAATTACAGTAAGAGAGGAAAAATAAAAGAAAATTAAAGTGTGTTTACTAGTGTCCAGAATACTGCAGGGTATCGGATAAGTGATGATGATCAAGAGATGCACAGTGAGTGGCCATATTTGCAATGATTACTAACTCTTTTAATTATTGATATTTGAGCCCATACACTTGAACACGACTTCACCTTCATTGCCCACTTTTCAATTCTTTACTCCACCCTGCTGGCCACCCGAGCCGGAGTCAGAAGTTTCACTAGCGAAGGTTTGAAATTTGAAGAAAAAATAATTAAAGAAAATTCAATATTTATTATATATAGATAAAAAATAATTTTAGTCATATATAAATGATATAGTTTTTATTGAAGGGAGTTCGGATCATAAACTCTCATGTCAAAGATTGACTCCGCCCTGATGGTCACTTTGATGAAAGATTTGAATTTTATGAATTCTCAACTTTACTTTTTAAAAGTTAAATAGATTTTTAATATTCATATGACGTTTAAATGAATGCTATTAAATTTTATCGTCCATATATCCTTAAAAGTTAAAGAGTATTATAATATATATATATATGTACAAAAAGTACACTAATCATCCATATTCTTTTTAAATTTCTCAGTAAATTTCATTTTAACAGTTAAATTATGACTTATCCAATTGAACATTTATACACAAGTATGATAAAGTCTTCCTACGAGACATTAATTTTGATTCAAAATTTTGATAAAGCTTTTGTGCATGTTTAGATTATAAGTTAATCACTTAAAACTATGTCGCCCTGCAGCTTATTATGCATGTTAGCCTCAACAAGCTGTAAAACGTCAAGCATGCATGTTCCAGTTGGCTGATACGTATAATTAAAAAAGATGATCAATATAATTATCTTCAAACGCTTAATCAAAACAAATTGTAGTTCAACTGTCTAAAACTGAAATTTACTGGCAAATTTAAATGAATATCATTTCAGCCAAAAATAATATTTACCTATACACAAAATATCACTCTTCACGAACAATGTTTGTTAGGATTTACTATGAATTTTTTACCTTACTTGAATTTTACCATAATTGTGTTTTTACTTCAGAAAGGATTTCTTAGTGGAAAAGATTTTCTAATAGGAAAAGATAGGTTTATTCTTTCTTGGAAGGGTTTTGTAACCCGAAGAAAAATTTATCTCTAATAGTTTCTTATATTTTCTTTTATATTAAATTTTCATATGTAGGTCAATTGGCCAAATCATATAGTAATTATGTTTTTTAGTATTGTTTTTTTTGCCATCTGAATTATCGATTTTATGGTCAAATTTTAAGTTTCCCATGACGCCTCTCAATTTGGAACCCAACAATGTTCAACTGTCCACCCCTACTCCCCCACCCTACCCACAACCAAAACGAAACCAAAACCTAGCTGTTCTCTTTCTGAAGTAACTTGCTAGATCTGTCAATTTTACAGTACTGTCTCTTTGGGACCCAATTAAACTTCTTCTTTTTTAACGCACAAAGATACTCCTTATAAGCTCTTTTTACGTTACGGAATCTTTGTCGTATATTTGTCAGTGGGCAAAACCAAATGCAATAATCCACCCCCATCCCCCAAAAGGCACTAGGGTTTTGTATTGTGTAGTTATTTTCTAAGTGGGGTTTTATTTAAATTTTCACCAGAGGACTTTATTATTGGGTTAACTTTCTTTTCATCACTTAAAGATAAATGCATATGGTGGACACTGAATTCAATAATATATTTCTAAGCTGAATGAACCATCTCATTCACCTAAGAAATGAGAGGCTAATGAGAAAATGACATTTATAGTGGAGGAAGGAAAAAGGAGAAAAGGCTCATGAGGGGACCTTTTGTTTTTTAAAAAAAATTTACTGCATGGTGTCTGGTATTTGCACTGGAATCCGGCTAAATCCAAATTTACGCCGTAATGTCTCACATTCATTGGGGCAAATCTCTTCCTAATAAAAGTGACTCTGTACCCAGGAGAACTCAAACTCAAGACTGCCTCTAGGATTCATCAGAATCTCTTTCGATAGAAAATTACATTATTTATACATGATTAAAATTATTTTTTAGTTATATATAGTAGAAGTTGAACCCTCTTCAGTACTAGTTTGTGTATTTACTTTTTCTTGAACCTTCTTTGTGAAAATCTTAATTCCGCCTCTAGAACGTCTCGTTAAACATGAAGAAATACTTACCTCCGCCACAATCACAACCACAACCACAACCACAACGCTCGTTAGCTATGAGGGGACCAAATTAAAACATGCAAGTAAATGTTCTGTCCTGCAAAAGTACTAATTAAAATCATGCAGGCCCTATATATGTGACTGTGTATGATATCTCTTTAGCTGGTCCTAAATGGCTCAGAGCTAGTCAGTGTTTTAATTTGCTACAAAGATTTGTGTTTTGGGGGGGGGGGGGGGGGGGGCCACCCAATAGTGAGTTGGTACTTCTGTTTAAATTTAACACAAACTACTATATATGAATGAGGCAGTTCCTAAGAAATTGGTGGACCCCCTAATTAAGCTACCAATGAGGTACATATAGCTACTATTTTCTAACTGTAATCTAAAAGGAAGCAGTTTGGCATCTAATATAGTACGCCCTCCGTTTCACGATAAGTGAATTGTTGAAATAATTTTAGTGTTTCAAAATAAGTGAATGGTTCACAATTCAAGGTAAATGTTGAAAATTTTTTCCAAATCTACCCTCCATTAAATGTGCATTGGGAGTGATGTATCATGTGTCTTTACTTTTTGAAGAGGTAAAAATGAAAAAACATGATAAATTTATGTCTTTGCTTTTTTTTCTTAATATATGTGGAATTAACTTATTGTGAAACGAAGGGAGTACTTACTAATTAGTTTCATGGTTTAGAGCCCTTTTAGTTTAATTTAGTACGAATTAGTTTCATGATTTAGAGCGCGTTTAATTTAGATTAACTGATTATAAATAGTTTGATATAAGTTTTAAGTGTTAAACGTATTAATAAGAAGCTGATGTGTTAAAAAAAACAATGAATGTATTTGATTTTTAAAAAAAGTGAATAAACTATTCTTTTGTTTGAACACTACTAACAAATGATAGATAAAAATCGATGAAAGAACCGATCGGTTAAAATTGAAGGACAAAATTGATCGATTCAGTCAGATATTTTTTGTGCAGGAAATTATAAGAAAGAATTACATTGTACCATCATTTCTTTCTTATACAAAAATCGACAGATATATTTCATCAGTTTTTGAAGTGCAACCGCGGTTGAAGACTATAAATAAAAATCAAAAAGGATTCATGGTCTAGTAGGTCAAAATGAGTTAAAAACATGGCTTAAGTTATCGTTGGGCACCTAAAATTGTTCCAAAAATTCACTTAGACCCCTCAACTGAGGCATGTACCTATCAGACCCCTAACTCACCAAAATTTTGATCCAATCAGACATTTTTTGTCCAATAAGCTAAAAGCACAAGCGTGTGAAATACACACAAGATGATGTGACAAAAAGGGCTAATTGGAAGCTGACACGTAACATTGTGGGTCCAATAATTATTAAAAACTAATTATAAATTTTTTTAAAAAAAAATTGGTCCCCTTCACCCCCTACCCCACCCGTCCCCTTCAACCCCACCCCACCTGCTCTCACCATTTTCTTGCCATCTTCTTCTTCATCTTCTAATTTTTTATTTATTTTTTATATCTGATTTGAGAGAGTGAAGATAATCAAAAAATGTTTGCTACTACCTTCCCCCCCCCCCACCCCAACCATTCCCCCCCCTCCCTCTTACCATCTTCTTCTCCATTTCTGTTAAAAAAAAAAAAAATCAACATTTTTTTAGAAATCTTATTTCTTTACCAATCTAATTCATATTTATTGTTATTTTTCTTCTTCTTGTATTGTGGGTTTCTTAAAATTTAAATTCTTTAATAATATCAAGTTAGCGGAAAAAAATAGAGTTTCGTCGGAATCAAATTTATTCTGCCAAAACAAGAGAAATGTATTAATATGCT
>NC_061111.1:15939124-15942951 GCF_002878395.1 Capsicum annuum
GACATGTGGCAATTTTTAAGACAATATTAAAAATATTGTAATAAAAAATTTGAATTGAAAAAATTAAGTATTTGAATTTGAATAAATTATCCTTTTGCAAAAAAGATTTTTATTATCTTAAAAATTAAAACTAATAATTAAAGAGTTCTAATAGATATATACTATTTCAAACTTATCTCTTATAAAATTTAAATGTTATAAAATATATTTAAATATAATTTATTTACATATTAGGGAAAGATAAAAAACTATTAAAGTAATAATGATAATAATCTATATATATATAAAAGCAAAACATAAGCAAGACAAGATGTCACATGTCAAGCTATTAAAATAGGCTCGTGGCAATTTTTAAGACAATATTAAAAAATATTTTAAGATAAAGTTAAAAACATTGTAATAAAAATTTTGAATTGAAAAATTAAGTATTTGAATTTGAATAAATTATTCTTTTACAAAAAAGATTTTCATTATCTTAAAAATAGAAAATATTAATTAAATAGTACTAATAGATATATAATATTTCAAGCTTATCTCTTACAAAATTTAAATGTTATAAAACATATTTAAATATAATTTATCTACATATTAGAGAAAGATAAAAAAAATTATTAAAATAATAATAATAATTAATTGTAAGGCTAGAAGTACTAGTCTAAACTCCAATTTATGATTGCAGTAGTATGTATGTATAATATAATAATAATAATAATAATAATAATAATAATAATAATAATAATAATAATAATTTATATATATTATAAAGCAGAGGACGAAGTATCAAAAGAAGCCACATGGCAGAAGAATAGAAAGCCATTAGGAGTAGTAGTAGGTGGTCTATACCAATATATTTGAATATATTCTATAAGAATAAAAATAAAAAGATACAAAATCTGTGAATAATTTATAAAACAGCTCGAAGGGACAAGACATATTAATTTGATTTGATAGTATGTAGTAATAGTGGTGGAAAAATAATAATTAAATAAAAGATAACAACTGAAAATAATTAAAAAGTACTTCTCATTAGGAGTTGTTGTACGTTGAAGAAGTATTTATAATAAAAAATAATAATATTATATTTTAAAAGAGAAGGAAAAGAAATAATTTTTTTATTTTGTTAGTATTTATTATAAAAGATATTGATTAATACTAGTGATTTCAAATATTTCTCTTAATTGAAATATATATTTAAGATAAGCATGTTAAATTTGAAAAAAAATAAGGATAAGGAAGAATATTTAACTTACAGATGAATTACATTTGAATTTAAATTTAAATAAGTAGTTGAATTGAAATAGAATTCTACCTCCTTAATCTCTTTTATATATACTCATTCATATACTTATATATACGGTTAAGCTTCCTTCTCTCTCTTTGCTATTGATTACTTATTATTTATTTTATTTGTGAATTTACTTATTACACTCTTTATTTTTTAGGAAAACTTTATTTGATTTAACATTTTTATGTTTATATGCAGATGATGATGTTTAACAATTATTTTTTAAATTGGGAACTGAATCCGGGTAAGTGGTATTTTTTATTATGCTTTTATAAAAGTAATTATATACCTCTTTAAAATTTTAATACATGATGTTAGACTAAGTAGTTGATATTTTAAGTAAACTTTGATTAGGATTCAAATTTGAGTTGTGATTGAGAAATCTAATGAAAAATTAGCTTCAACAACTTTAAAAATTTGTTCTTATGAATAAGTTTTGCGTTCATGACAAAGCAGATTACAGATTATAAAATGATTGAAGAAAATTCAAAATAAATATTTTTTTTTACAATGTGTAATATTTTAACTCAATTATCTTGAAAATGAGTGAAAGTATGAACGAAAGGTTAAAAAAAAAAAAAGAAGAGTATAAGTGAAATGAAGATAATATTTTTAAATATTTTTTGACACATTAAGGATATAGAGAGAATCAACCTAGCATGAAAAAAGAAAATAAAAAAGTAAATATAAAAATATTAGATTAAAATTTGCTTATTATGATTTAAATAATGAAGAGAATGTTGTATTTGTCCACATAAAAATTCACACTTTAAATTTATGCACAATGAACTGTTTTTTAAAAAATCAAATTTAATTTATTATTTTCACTTTTTTTTTTCTTAACTTGATTATTAAGAAGAGAAAAGGAATAGTATTCTCTCTATTGGTTTATTAGATTTAAAGATAAAAAATAATAGTTTGAATTTTTAATTTTAAAATATTTATATATTTTAAATTTTAATGAAATGTATAATTTTTCTCTTATTTTGTCTTATTTCCAAGAGAATGACTAATTTATTAAAATTTAAATCATAATTTTCATGGTAGATCAATGATAAAA
The DNA here is from genome assembly GCF_002878395.1 of Capsicum annuum. NCBI lineage: Eukaryota > Viridiplantae > Streptophyta > Magnoliopsida > Solanales > Solanaceae > Capsicum > Capsicum annuum. Next base: position 15,941,470 of record NC_061111.1, read on the forward strand.
GTAATCACTCTATTAATTTTAATTCGAATTGATGGCTAAATTTTATTTTATTTAAATAAAATTTTACAAAATCATTTATTTAGATACTTACTTCAAAAATGCAATCTTAAGAAAGACAACTTTATGGAGCATTGTTAATCACATTCGTATATCCACTCTCTTTTAGAAAGATTACAAAATAAAATTTGCAGGTATTTAGATGTTTCAGTTGATTTATTCTTTTCTTGATTTTACTTATAAATCTACCTATATTTTTTATTATTTTAATTGATTGTGTAGTATAAAAAGTAAAAATATTTTTTTAAAAAAAATAAAATAGTTTTTACAGTATATGCAAGTGAGTCATGATCATTAAAGGTTAAATTACAATCTAAATAATTACATTTAATGATGTAACTTACTAACTTAGCGTTTAACTAAACACAATGTACATAAATTATATATTAAAAGAAATTCTTGAATAAAATTCATAATTTTACTTTATCCTTTAAAATTCATATTCAAAAATTTTACATGCATTATGGAAATCATTTTAGTTATAAGGACATGTTAATAATTTTTTTTGAATTTGATTTTAAAAAAAGATATTTTAAAATCAAATATATGAGATAAATTTTAACTTATAATCACTTCTAACAAATTAAATTATTGTAAAATCTTCTTCTAATCTATATTTCATTTATTTTGTTATGCATAACAAAATTTATCTATTCTAATTTTTATGTTTCAAGATATGAGAGAAGAAAACTCAAATGCTTATTCATGCAACACAAAATATAATCTAATTTAAGGTCAAATTATAGAAAATTAAAATAATAAAATGCAAAAAAAAAAATGTACATGGAGGATTGGGGTGGGGGAGGGTAGGAAATTTAAACAATTTTTGAGAATATAATGAAGAAATAAGATAATGTCCATATTATTATTTTATAAAACTTTGCATGGAAGAGGTGGAGGGACAGTAGAATAAAAATTTTAATTATATATTTTTGACAATCTGAAATTTTTAAATTGCAAAAATATAACTAAAAAGATACAAAATATAAAACTTTTTTTACAATTACATGAGACTATTTAAATGTGTGTGGTTGGGTGGGAGGCGAGCGGGGGTGGGGTTGTAGAGGCTATTAACAATCCACCATCTTTAAATTGTGAATAATATTATAAGAAAAATATGAAACATAATTTTCTTTACAATTGGATGATTGATTTTCTGTATAAATTTGGTTAATGTTGGGGGGCGGTAGAAAAACATTTATGTTTTTAAACAAATTGATTGGGGGAGCGGGGACGGGGGAGAAAAAGATTTTTTTTTTTTTTGAGAAATAAGATGACATATGATTTTTATTAAAGATAGTATAATTTAATAAGTTCAATCGAAACATTTCAATCTGAAGCGATCAAAAATAATATTATCCGCGCATCGCGCGGGTACGTATACTAGTAATAAAAATAAAAGCAAAACATAAGTAAGACAACATA
>NC_061111.1:15945951-15946484 GCF_002878395.1 Capsicum annuum
TTAAAAATGGAAACGTATGGTGAAAGAGTTCTAAATAAACGCTTACTACTTCATAAATTTCTTCCTTTCATATACAATAAAATATATTTGAATATTAGTTGTTTTATTAATAATAATAATAAAAAAAAATAGTAGTCAGTAGTGATAATGCTTACCAGAAAACGTGTATAGCAATAATAATGTAGTGGTGATATAATAATAATAATAATAATAATAATAATAATAATAATAATAATAATAATAATAATAATAATAATAATAATAATAATAATAATAATAAAATATAATTGAATATTAGTTATTTTAATAATAATAATAAATAGTAGTCCATGGTGATAATGCTTACCAGGAAACATGTATAACAATAATAATGTTGTGGTGATATAATAATAATAATAATAATAATAATAATAATAATAATAATAATAATAATAATAATAATAATAATAATAATAATAATAATAATAATAATAATAATAACTTATTAAAAAATAGTAACCGTAGTAGTAATAATACTTCATTTCTAAATAAAT
>NC_061111.1:15946584-15975366 GCF_002878395.1 Capsicum annuum
CTTACCAGAAAACGTGTATAGCAATAATAATGTAGTGGTGATATAATAATAATAATAATAATAATAATAATAATAATAATAATAATAATAATAATAATAATAATAATAATAATAATAATAATAATAATAACTTATTAAAAAATAGTAACCGTAGTAGTAATAATACTTCATTTCTAAATAAATAATTTTAGTCTTTTCATTTTGTCTCTCTATATGGTGTTTCAAATTTATATGAAGATAAATGATAGAGATTATGTTGGAGATACTATTTTGAATTATAACTCAAATAATGAATTGATAAATAAAGGTTTGAATTTAAAATAAAATATTTAAATTTTTCAATTGAAGAAAAGATAAAAGATCATATTCAAAATTGAATTTGAATATACCTTTTCAGTATGCAAATTTTATTTAGTTATTTAGCAACTTTTTGAACTTTTCAATTTAAATTAAAAGGACATAAAAGATACTATTAAAAAAATAAGCCTTCAAATATAAAGAGATAACTTTATTAATTTATTCGAACTAGATAGTAACTCTGTAATAAAAAAACAGAAATATATGGTATAGTTTATTTAAAACTTTTTTACAATTTCCTTAAGTCTATCCTATCAAATAGTGTAACCTCATACAATCTCTTATTTTAAAAATTTAAAATTACAACCGTTTTTTATTCAAATGAATATGTCAGCTAGCAATATAAATAGGAATATATTTCATTCTGTCTCCCTCTCTCTACTATTAATAATAGCTTCTTCTCCTATTTTTTCTTTTGCTTTTATTTTATAGTTTAGTGTATTTATTTTTTTAATACCCACGGTTTTGTTTATGTAAATTTTAAGGTTTAAAAATATCTTATTGATTAGTTTAATGAAATCTAATATTTGTCATCTTAATTGTTATTATGTTTTTCAGGAAAGCAACATGTTCAATTGGTCAAATTGCAGAATTTGGAGATCTTAAATGAAGGTACGAAATTAATTCAAGAATATTTATGAAGGCTATATGTTTAATGTAATGTTGCAATTAAAATTACCTAATATGATTTGTTGTGTGGAATCTGGTTCAATTTAGTGAATTCGAAAAAGTGAGAAACACGCCATGTATTTGAAACATATCTTGAAAATTTGTGTTAAAAGTTTAATATTTTTGTTGTTTCTATTATGGTATTGTTGTTTACAATTAGCGTTATATTTATATTTTGTTATACGTGTAATTAAAAAATTTTAAGTTTCTCTATATGATGTATACAAATATCTCATAAATATTAAATAAATAATTGAACTTTTTCTTTAAGGTAAAATGTTTAACATGTTTGATGTATTACTAAAAAAACAACACAAATGAGTAACGACATAGATGAGTATTGTGATGGGGAGGTGCATGACCCGAAAGGCTATGAGTGGCACCCACACTAATATTCCTGTGGGAGAACCATCTAAATGGAACCTTTACCCAACCACTTAGTCTATATTAAGATGATGATATCATAAAATCAACATAATAATGGTAATTCAGGATTAATCGTTATTAATGGGAAGTCAAATAAAATACTTAGTAAAATTTCCAAGATCCGAAAGTCATCGTACAAGAACTACTAACCACTCATGCCTAAAGAGATCTCCAAATAAAGTAAATTAGGAATGTCTCATTGCCCGAAAGATGGACAATAATAACTAAGATGACCCGTAGCAGCCTGAAGACGGAATGCTCACCCTTCGGATCAAGATCCTCTATCAACTCTAGAGGTGAGGTCGTGTCTGAGCCTCTGAAAAACTTTTTGCACTCAACAAAAGAAGAGTATTGTGATGGGGAGGGTAAGGATAGATAATTGCAGTGGTAGGGACAGAGCGGGTTGGATTAGGCGACGTTTGGGGGTGGAGATAGAATTCTTTTTTTTTCTAAAAACGAGTAAAAACATTAAATTTTTTTTAGATTAGGTAGGAGGTGAGGGTAAGAAAAAAAATCAAAAAAATAATAAAATTTTCTGAAAAGTGGGGGTAGGGAGATGTTGGGTAGAGAACCGGGCTGGATGGTGGAGATTAGGGATGTTAGTGTAAAGAAAAAAGTTCCTATAGAAATAAAATAAAATCTATTTATTTTATTTTTTGGGGGGGGGGGGGGGGGGGGGTTAGGGGTTAGTGGAGTTAGAAGAAAATTCAACAAAAAATTTAAAAGTTAAAAATCAAATACAATTTTGGAGTGGGGTGGTTGGGTAGAGATGAGGGATGAGTGTGAGTTTTGGTGGTATGAGTGATTTTGAGAGTAGCATAAAAGCTTTTAATTGAATTAATATAGAAGATATAATAATAAGTATAAATAAAATACTTAAAGATATTAATGATGAAATCAAACAATGAAAAAATTATAATAATAGAATAAAGTCTGAAATTTAAGTGAAAATAATAAATTGTATTAGCTTAATTTATTTTTGAATTTAAGTTGTAAATCTAAAATTTAGAGTTAGAAGTTTTGTAATTATAAAGTTAAGTACTTTTAGTTTGAAATGAAATTAAAAGAAAATATTTTTTAAAAATACTACAGTTAGTAGCTCAAGTTGAATTAATAGATTAAAAAATGAAATAAAAGATAAGAGATTTAATTACAACTTTTAATTGATTAAACATATAAAGTTAAAATTCCAAAAACAAAATTAATAATTATTTAATATTTTATATTTATTTATTTTAAAAATAGTCAATGGAATATTAAAATAAATTACTAATATTATTCTTCTTATATCAAAACCTGTAAAGTAATGATAATTGTGATGTATTATTAAGTATCAGTTGTAGTTTTACTATTATCGATTATTTTTAATATTTCATTGATTTTGAAATATGTTAATTTTATTTAATAAAAATTAATTAATTTTATGTGAATAAGTTGTATTTTTTAATGAATAATCATAAAAAAAATGTTCCGCGCATCGCGTGGGTATCTATACCAGTTGTATTAACAAGATTGTTAAGAATTTAAAAAGAAAAAAAAATAAAGATGAAGAAGATGGCTGGCTGGTTTTTGGGGGGGGGGGGGGGGGGGGGGGGGGGGAGAGGGCTGCTTTTTCTTTCTTTTTTAATTAAAATTTGTTATTATATTAAATAAATTGAAATGTGATTAAAAAAAAAAAACCACCATTTGAGACACTATTCACGCGCCCAAGAAGAGTGTAACACACTCTCCTTGCCAAATCAGCATTTTGTGCTTGATAGGTATCAATTTTTGCACTTGAGGGGCCTGATAGGTGCAGATCTTAGTTGAGGGGTCTAAGTAAATTTTCGGGACAACTTTCAGTGTCTAGCAATGATTTAAGCCTAAAAACAATATGTATTTTATAACTCAAACCCATCTGATTCTTACCAATTTTAAATTTATTTATTTGTATTCTTATAATTTATTTAACAACTGAATAGTTTTATCCTTTTATTATAACTGATAATTATATAACATGTAAAAAAAACATTTTAAAAATATTTGACAAGACTTCTATTACTGAGTTTTCTACTTTGGACTATTTGTTCCTTAGTCGAAAATCTATCGAAAATAGTGTCTCTACCTCTAAGATAGAAATAAGAGTTACGTACACTTCTATCTTCTCTATACCTCACTCCGTGAGGTTATTCTGTGTATGTTGTTGCATGGATCATTTGCATTACATATAAAGCCAATTTTTAGATAAGCTAAATGGAGTGGCGGGACCGATTAATATAGGCTATTTTTGCCACCCTAGCCATTACTAATTTATTTTTCATACTTTCTGTCGTATTTAGGGATGGCAATGGGGCGGTGCGGGTGCGGTGAGGTGCGGGTTTTAAGCTATGCGGTGCGGTGCGGATTTTAAGTTATGTAGTGCGGATGCGGTGTGGGTTAAAGTAATTTTTTTTAAATGGTGCGGTGCGGGTTGCGGGTATATGCGGGTTTAAATTAATAAAAAAGCTAAAAATTAGTATTGTTCTCGTGAATATACCTAAAATTATATGTGTTCTTTGCTTAAATTTTATGATACTTAAAACTACATGCATAACACTACAAATAAATAATTTTATAGTAGCCTTTTTAACATCTCTATTTATTTGAATAAAAATATGATATTTGATCATTATTTGTACACGTTATACTTTTTGATAAGTTTTTAGTGAAAAATGATATAATAGAAATTAATTATTATTTTCTAGTTGTAGATTTGAAAATATTATGATTTTCAATGGGGTTACAAATTTTTCAAAAAAAAAAAAAGGAAAAAATAAAAACATGGTGCGGTGCGGTGCGGTTATCCGCGGGAATGAATGTGGGGCGGGTTTAAATGTGATGCGGTGCAGTGCGGTGCGATTTTAAAACTTGCGGGTTTAGTAAAAAGCTGCACCGCACCCGCACAGCACTGCACCATTGTCATCCCTAGTCGTATTGGCGGCCATAACTCTAGAAACAGAATACGAGGACGTACAATAAGCTAGTTTGTTAATGAATCTAAATAGTGTATGTCAACAATGAGTACTTTTCATTTTATTTTAGTTGATCCTCTCGTTAAAAATATTTGTTCAATTTAGTTATTCTATTTATGAAATTTAAAAAAAAATTATTATGTTGTTCCAATAATATTTCTATTATTAAATGACTACAACGTATATACTCAAATTCATGTTTTGAAAGCATAATTACTATGGCTAATTTGATAAAACAAGTTCCTAATGACTTAATTACTAAGGCTAAGTTGTGCATATTTAGAAAACCCCAAACTAGATCACTACTATTTCTTTTTTTGTTTTGGTAAATTAGGTGCACTTAAATAGCCATAACGAAGGTATGAGTTACAAATCCAAGGCTAGCTAGCCTGGGTTAATTACAAAAGAGGGGCAGTTTTGCTCAACTAGTATTTGAGCATTTCCTTTAATGGATCTTTCAAAAAAAGTTCCTCGCATGTCTGCTCCCAATTCCTGTAGAGCATACACAGGTGGAACTTGCGAAAGATTTGTTTTCTCGAAGTTGTTGGAGGATGCTCCATGTTTGGCTAGTTTGTCGGCAACTTGATTTTGTTCTCTAAAACAGTGTTGGACTATTGATGACCCTGCTTCCCTCAGCTTTGACCTGCATAGATTAACAATACCATCATACTGAACATTTCCATGTTTTAGCATCTGCAAAACTTCTAGTGAGTCAGTGTTGATTATAATAGGTAATAAGCAGTGATGGATAGCAATAGTTAAGTCTACCTTGAGAGCAAGAAGTTCCATTTGATTATTGGTAGCATAGAGGTAGCTTTGGTTAAAGCCCAACCTCCATTCACCCTTGTGATTGGAAATAACCCCACCAATACCCCCCGACCTGGATTGTCTACACAAGAACCGTCTACATTAAGTTTTTAGTGGTTCAACGGTGGAGAGGTCCAGTTGATGTAAATGGTAGTCTTGGGAACTCTGTGATGGTGTTTGTTACTAAAAAGATTGTATTCAATTGCTTTATTGTAGGCCTGTGAGAAGGAAGGAATGACATTATTTTGGTGGAAGAAGTTATGGTTCCTGGTTTTCTAGATTGTCCAAAGGCAATTGGGAATGATTTCTGCCAAAGGAGCATATGGTCGAAGGCTTTAAGCTTTGTGGTCATCTACGCATCTGTCCAGTTAGTGTTGGAGAAGGTGGAGAGGTTGCAGGTAAGAGGGTAAGTAGCTTTATTGAAAGTTTCCGCCCAAATTGCATTGGTGAAGGGGCATTTGAAGAATAGGTGATTGTAATCTTCAATTTTGGCATTGTAATTCTTACAATTGGGGTTTATGTCAAGGCCTTTCTTAGTAAGATTTAGCCCTGTTGGAAGTTTATCATGATGAAGGAGTCACATGAAAATTTTAATCCTTGGGGGGTAGGAGGTGCCAGATCCAGTTGAAGGAAGTGTGAGAAGTAATCAAGTTGTTGCTATTGTGGGTGATCAAGTGTCGGTATGCACTTTTGGAAGAGAAGTTTTCTTTACCATTGGTAGCCCAGACTAGGGTGTCTAAAGCTACTTTGTTGCTAGGAAAAAAAGAGTTTTTTATGTGGTTTATAAGGTCCTGAGGAAGACCATGGAGATGTTGTCAAAATTCCATGAGCCATAGTGCCAGACTTGGCTGAGCTGAATAGTTTCATCCGAGTTGCTAAGGGGGCTATAGATGAGTTTCCTAAGAGGTTGGGTGTTGGGAATCCACCTGTCATACCAGAAGAGGACTCTGGAGCCATCCTTAACAGCTCAAGTTGAGATTTCTTTACATCTAGACCAGTCTTGACAGATATTGTTCCAAGTCTTGGAGGTATTGGAATGATATACCATGCCCTCTTGGCTATGTTTGCCTCTCAGAACCTTTACCCAGAGGCTATCAAACTGGTGCATGACTCTCCAGGCTAGGCTCATAAGAAGGGAATCATTCTTGATGGAGGCTCTTTGGATGCCAAGACCCCCTTTCCCATTAGAAAGAGTCATATTTTTTTGGGAGATTATGTGCATTTTCCTTTTCTCATTTGTAGACCCCCAAATGAAGTTCCTAAGGATTCTATCAATATGGTTTAAAATTTGCTTAGGAATGGAGATGTATTGCATGATATGGTTGGGAATGCTGCTGAAAAAAGCTTTGGCTAGAATGGTTCTATCAGCCATGTTGAGGAACCTAGTTTTCCATCCTCCAAGTTTGGTGTTTAGGGAGTCTAGGATAAAGTGGAAGTCCCTATTCCTGGGCTTGGAGTGAAAGATAGGAAAACCCAGGTATCTCCCAAGGTCATCCTTGGGTTCAATGTGAAGAAGATGGGCTAATTGTTTTTTTTTGTTGGTGGGAACAGTTATTGGAAAAAATCACCTTGGATTTTTAGTTATTAACCCTTTGGCCAGAGTGATAAGAAAAACTTGTGAGAAGGTCATTGATGATCCTATAGTTTTTTCATCCGCTCTGGCTATAAGGATTAGATCATCAGCAAAGAACAGCTGAGAAATCCTGAGGCCCTTTCTACTGATTGAAATTGGATCCCATTTGAGTAGGTCAACTTCATGATCAATCCTTCTAGAAAGGTGTTCCATGCATAAGATAAAAATATAAGGAGAGATAGGATCACCCTGTCTGATTCCCCTGGAAGGTTTGAAGAAGGTGGTCTTGCCCCCATTTATAAAGATAGAAATAGAGGAGGTGGAAATGCAAGACATAATGAGCCTGATGAGATTGGTTGAAAAGTTAAAGAAGTGTAAAGCCTGCCTTATAAAGGGCCACTCAATCCTATCAAAAGCTTTCTCAAGATCAATTTTGAGCATCATGTTAGCTTTCTTACCCCTTATCCTGGCGAAGTGAGTGTTGTATTCTTGGACAATTATGTCATTGTCAGAAGCTCTTCTCTTGGAAAGAAAGCTAGCCTGGGAATTATCGATGATGTCCCCTAAGTGGATCTTAATTCTATTGGCAATAATCTTGGTTATGATCTTGTACTGAGTGTTGCAAAGCCCAATGGGTCTGAAGTTCCTAAGTTGAGTGGCATTTTTGCATTTAGGGATCAGACAAAGATAGGTAGAGTTCACCTTTTCATTTATAGCACAGGAAGAGAAGGTTTGTCTACAAAATTGTACAATGAAAGGTTGAAGGCTATCCCAGTATTTTTGGTAGAAGAGAGGGTGCAAGCCATCAGGCCCAGAGGCCTTAGTGGGATGGAAAGAAAAGACAGCTCTTTTAATTTCCTCCAAGCTAGGAATGGCATCAAGGTTTTGATGGGAATCAAAAGGTAGGGACCCCTTAGATGAAGGTTTTTTTTTTAAATTTAAGATAAGAGAGGGAGTGTTCAGAGGTATAGAGGCGGTGTTAGAAGTTGAGAATGGTGGGAAAAATATCTTGTTGAGAGTAGTGCCGATACCAAGGTCATCCTTAATGGAGTTAATTCTATTGTTCCCCCTCCAATTTATGCTAGAGAAATAGAAGAATTTAGTATTAAGATCTCCATCAGTGAGCCAGTAAATTTTGGACTTGAGCTTCCAGAATTCCTGCTCCTGTCTAAGGAGTTCACTGTACTTCCTTAAAAGCTGAAGTTCAAGGTTGTAGAGAAAGGAGTTAAAAAGGTAATCCTTAGACTTTTGAATACCTTCAAGTATTGCAAGGAGTTTTCTCTTTTTTCTGGAAGAGATTCCCAAAGGTTTCTCTATTCCAGGAGGTAATGATGGGTTGAAAGTTGGTAATGGCCTGAGTAAGATCAGATTTCCCTGGAAGGTATTTTTAACCATTTCTGGGAAGATGGGGTGGGAACACCAGATGGTTTCCATTCTAAAAGGTTTAGAGGAAATAAAATGGTGTTTGGAGATATTGACCAACATAGGGGTGTGGTCAGAATGAGTCCTGGGCAGATGGGTAACAGAAGCCTCAGGAAAAAGATCAATCCAGGAGTTGTTTGCTAGACACCTATCCAATCTTTCAAGGATTAGGGAACCTTTATTCTTGTACCTTTTATTGGACCAAGTGTATTTACTTCCTTTAAACCCTAGGTCAATCAGATTACTGTGGTTAATGCAGTTCTAGAAAAGAGTAGTTCTATTGTGGTTGATGCAATTGCCCCTAAACTTCTCAAATGATTTAAGGATTTCTTTAAAATCCCCTCGCACCAGCCAGGCATTGTTAGGAGAGTCCCTTATGGTGTCAGCAAAGGTCATTAGCAGGTTCCATAGGGTCTTCCTCTCCTCAGGACAATTACTAGCATAGGTTGCACTGAAGAATCAGTTAGAGAGAGGAGAATTAACTTGCACAGTAATATGGATACCTTGAGAGGAGATTTTGATGTCATTGATGGTGATGTTATTATCATTCCACATGATGGCAATGCCATAAGAGTTTCTAACTGCCAGGTATTGAATTTTCTTTGCAAAACCAAGCATGTCAGCAAGTTGGTTATGATTGCCCATACGGGTTTCCAAAAGGGCTAGAGTAAGAGGTTTGTGGATATCAACCATGGCTTTATAGTGCCTTTTGAATTCTGCACTGTTATCTCCCCTAGTGTTCCATATTATGCAATTCATTATGAAAGATTGGGGGGTTGTAAGATCCTGCATTACCTCCTTGCCCCTTCCCTGGGCTGAGGTCCCCCCCTCCTGTCTCTTCCTCTTCCTTGAGAGGGGTGGCATCTTTGTCTTATAAAATTTCCCTATCCTGGGGGATGAGGAAACAACTTCCAGGTCTAGGGTTATCAGGTCCTGTGGTATAAGGATTATAGACATTTCGCTTATGACATCTTCAAAGTTTAGATGAATCGGCCTTCCTAGAGTTTTCACGTCCGTTCTTGGGGCCTTAAGAGAGGCCAGGATGCTCTCCATTTCTATATTGTTCTCTCTTAGGGCTTCGAGTGTCAATTCTCTTTCTATGACTTCCTGAGGGGGGTTGAAGTCAACAAAAGATGAGGACTTAGGAATAGGTCCTCCTGATTTGAGGGGGCCCCATGTATCAGCACAAAAGGAGGACCCTCTCCAATATATGAGAAATTTTCGCAGGGAGGAGTGGTAAGGATTGTCCCATGAGGGTCATCTCTGCATTCAACATTTCCTGGGATAGTGGTGCTATTTGGGCTAGGTTTGTTAGCTTCATCAAAGTGGACAGCCATATGTTCTGGCCGAAATTTATGAGACCCCGGTTCAGCCCTTCCATCACTACTTGTGCTAAGTAGCATGGATCCTGGATCAATATTTTGAACTTGATTCCCTGCCATTCCATATGTAGGGGGACTACTTGGTTCGTTAGGCCTATCTCGAGCCAAGAAGTTGGCAGGTGGGTCATTGGGAGTAGGGTTGTGGCAAAGGTTAGGCCTTGGGGAGGGATCGTGGATTGTTCCATCATTAGAAGTAGAAGGAATATCCTTAGGAAGGTTTAAGTGGTTAGAAGGAGAATATTCAGGGGATTTCCCAGAAGTGGAAAGGGTAGAGGAGTTAAAAGTTTTATTCTCCATTTCAGTCATTTCGGCATTGGTGTTTTGATTGATAGATGCAGAAGTGTCTGAAGGGAGAGAATTCGTATGGTGGGGGTTTGCAGGATCCCGGGTTTGGAACGACATTCGAGACTTAGTAGTCTCAAAAGTCTTTGACAAGCCTGTCATGGCTTCCTTTGCCCCTATTCCCAAAGGGGAGGTGTTGTGGAATTTTCCAGACTGTTGTTTGGGCCAGGGCCCAACTTTGTTGGTATTCTTTGTAACGTCCAATTCTAAGAAGCCCAAGCTGTTCTCTCGTGCAGTCGTGGGCTCCTTATTGGGTTTATGATGAGTTGGGCCATTAAGCAAACCTAATCCGCTGGTGGAGGCATGGTTTTGGGCCGATGGATAGAGGGATCCAATAGTTTTTCCTTGGGGTAGGGTTTCGGTGGAAATCGGCTTTCCTTTTCCAGTGGCCTTGTTAAGAGAGGAAGATTCATTTCCGCATAACAACTTCATAAATGTCTATACCTTATTATCGGGACATTTTCTTCATTTATTTACTCTATTTTGCAATAACAATTAACAACTACACGTCTTTTACCTTTCTCGTGAACAAACACAACCGCTACACTTTTTCTCCGAATATTATATCCTTATATTTTTGAATATTAAACAATCAAATTATTTATATTTTTAATGTAGGAAAATTTTTATTTATTTAACAATTTATAACTATAAAATTTAAATAAAATATTAAGTAATCCAATATTATGGCAATAAAATATTTTTTAAAATAATACGGTGGTAGATAATGATGATAGCTAATGTGGTGATGGCAAATGTAATAAGGTGGTGGCGATGGTGGTAGGTATAGTAGTAGTTAGTGGTGATGATAGCTAGATTAAGTAATGATTAATGATAGTGCTTGATAGTAGTAGCTGGTGGTAGCCGAATGATAATTGTGGTAATGACAGTGATAGCTAATAGTGGTGGTTGAAAAATATATATTGGTGGTGATTGTAGTGATTTTCAGTAGTAATTGATGGTTGCTATTATGGCAATGATAATCGATCATGATAATCATAAATGGTGGCTAGTGATTGTGACAATTAGTTTAGTGATTGTGGGTGATTGTGGTTGAAAATAGTGATTGTGAGTACTAAGAGTTAATAATAGTGAGCGGCATACCCCTAGAAGTAAAAGTGAAGGAGTAGCTAAATATTAAGTTTTAGATGTTTACTTTTTTTATGCTCAGTAAGATCACATCAAGATAATCATTAACTATCTAGAAAAGTAACTGAAGACTCCTAGCAATGAGCGAACTTCCCCAAGAACACCATAACCCCCCCCCCCCCCCCCCCCCCGAAACACCGGATAAAACTGATAACCAAATGGCTATAGACTCTACTAACAAAGTATCATACAAGGATATGGTGAAAGGGAACAATCACACTTCCATGGACTACTCCTTCTCTTGTCAGTTAGGCTCACTCCAAGAACCACCAAAAGATACAAATGAGAAAATAACACTCTCCACAGAAGATAGGCAAAGGATCTACGAACCATGGAGATTCTCAGTCATTATCAAAGCGGTGGGTAGAAAATTCAACCACCAATATCTTAAGACTAAATTGACTGACATATGGAAGATTCAGGAGAGCTTTGCTCTTACAGATCTGGGTAAAGAATTCTTTACAGTGTAGTTCGCTAGTGAAGAATACCAAAAAAGAGCTCTACAACAAGGTCCCTGGTTCATTGCAGGTTCCTACCTTTCCGCACGAATTTGGGAGCCCAATTTCGCACCAATAGAATTAAGAATTCAAAGTACTGCAATCTGGATTCGTCTGCTCCATATGCCTATGGAATTTTACGACTTGGGAATTTTGGAACGCATAGGAAAAATGCTTGGAACTCTGGTCAAAGTTGATGCATGCACATCCTCTACCTTAAGAGGACATTATGCACGAGTATATGTCCAGATCCCACTCGAGACGCCATTGCTAACATCAATACTTATAGGGGACCATCTCCAACAAATCCAATACGAAGGAGACGGTCTTCTCTGCAAAGTTTGTGGTTGTCTCGGACATACAGTTATAGGATACAAAATCAAGCTACCGTTACCAGAAACTCAAAATAAATAGTCGCTGGAGAACCCAAAAGAATCAGAACAACACATACAATAATGGCAAACGATTATCTTCAAACGAGGGAAAAGTCGCAAGACAAACTACACTAGAAATCACATAACCAAAGCAGTTCCAGGTAAGTCTTCTAACCCTCACGATGACCAGACCGGACCCTCAATGTCCACATATAGAATCAGTGAAGGCGAAGAGGGTAAAGCACCACTTCAGATGCTTTCTCCAGGTCAGGGTCGGCCTGATTACCAAGCGGGCCAAAATGATAAATGGGCCAAGAATAATTATCCTCAATAGAATAACAAAGGGAAAGATTTGGTTAGCCCAACTCCTAAGCCCACTTCTGAGGCCCAGTCCAAGGGAACCTAGAGTCTCAATAACCAGCATAAAGTTTCCTTGACTAATATTTCTTTAGGAACTAAAAAGGATAATAATGCTAATCCCAATGCTGAGGTCTCATCACTCACCCAAAAAGTCTCTAAACCTAGAAATCCAGAACCCTCGTCTTCCTGCAATACTCCACCAATGGCTCCTAACGTAACCAAGAAAATCACTGTTAACAGTCAAATCAAAGATATTGAAATGACTGAGGAAGGAGACACTCAAGATATTATCTCTCCTATTCATCTTTCCTCTAACACTAATTACCAACACAACAACCATAACTCCATTTCTCTTCTCTCGACTTTGGAGAAGAAAGATAATGAGGATTCCAACAAGCCTCCTCAACAACTCCAACCAGAACCTCATAACATTCCCCACTCCACCACTATAATTCAACTACCAACCAATATCTTGGCTGGAGATGGGCCTACTAGAACAAGTAGTACCTCTCAACTTGACCTGGGAAGGGTTTCACTTCCAAATCCTCATTCAGAATCCCCATTACCTAGCCCAGTTAATCATGGACGGGATAAATCAAGGGCTCAAATCATATGGTAAGAACCTATGGATGGCAGCCCTTATGAACCTAACCAATCAACCAAATTCAATCCCTCCAACTCTACACTTGATGAATGCAGAAATGATTACCATGAGTCAGACTCTACCCTTCTTTCCTCCCAAAATGAGGGAACTGCTAGAACAAGGACCTCTTTTTGTGAATGTATCAAGGGAGGGACAGATAGCCCTGACACCTCCAGGGCCTCCCCTGAATCCACCCTTAAACTGGGAAAAGGACAAAATACTGGAAGCACTAATAGAAGGAAATATGAAACTAGAGGGAATACTACAAACTTTGAAAGTTCCAAAAATAGAAGCCATAACCCTAGAAAGGCCAGTCCATCTCACATTCAAAGAGGTAATAAGAGAGATTTCAATTCTCCTTATTCCCAAAGAGATCAAAAAGCTGGACCTAGAGATAGTTCCCCCATGTTCAGCGATATGCTCTTATTACAAGACCAAAATGTCACCTCTATCCAAGAAGAGAAAGAAGTAAGACTCTGTAATGGGGAGGGGAAAGAAGATCCTAATGGATATCCAGGAATGGGACATACCAACCGTGCCAATGATGAATTGCATTATTTGGAGCACTAGGGGGGCAACAATGCTAAATTCAAGAGGCATTGCAAAGCCATGATAGAGATGCATAAGCCCATTATCCTGGCACTCCTTGAAACTAGGATGGGAGATCATAACAAGCTTGCTTAGGACTTGGAGTTCTCGAACAAAATTCAATATCCATCTGTGAGGACATCAGGGGTCTGGTCATTATGTGGAATGATCATAATATCAGTATTAACGACATCAACATATCCCCTCAAGGTATCCATATAACTATTCAGGTTAGCAACCCTCCTTCTTGTTGGTACTTCAGTGCTATCTATGCTAGTAACTACTTCCAAGATAGAAAAGTTCTTCGAAATCATCTTACAGATCTTTCTGATACCATTAATAATGACCTTCAAAAAGCCTGGTTGGTAGGTGGGGACTTCAATGAGATTCTGTCTTCCTCTAAGAAATTTGGAGGAAACAATTTTAATTCCAGCAGAGCATCCCACTTCTAGGACTACATCAACCAAAGTAACCTCATTGACTTAGGATTTAGAGGAAGCAAGTTTACAGGGACAAATAAAAAATATAAGAATAGAAGCTCTCTTATTCTTGAAAGACTAGATAGATGTTTTGCAAATCAGGCTTGGATTAAACTTTTTCCTAAATATTCTGTTACTCATCTCCCTAGGACTCATTAGGATCACTCCCCCTTACTGATTTGTCTCAAAAGAAACCTTCCTATCAGTGTCAAGCCTTTCAGAATAGAAATAATCTGGTGCTCTCACCCTTCTTTTCCTGATATGGTTAGGCAATCTTTTGACTCTTCAACCTTAAATATTACTCAAGCTCTAGCACACTTCCAAGAACAGATTACCAGATGGAATAGAGATGTTTTTGGAAACATCTTCCACAAAAAGAGGAACCTTCTTGCTAGAATTGAAGGTATTCAGAGATCTAGAGCTTACCCTCATAGCCTTTTCTTCAAAGAACTAGAGCACACCTTGGTTAGGTATTATAGCTTAATCCTTCAACAAGAACAAGAGTTTTGGAGACTCAAATCCAGGATAAGCTGGTTTGCTGAAGGAGATTGCAATACCAGATTCTTCCACACCTCTACTCTAAATAGGAGAAGAAGGAATAAAATCAATTCTCTTAGGGATTATTCTGGGAATTGGAACTACTCTGAAGAGGATATTAAGAATTCTATCTTTTAATACTATAACAATCTTTATTGTACTGAGCATCATGCTGATCCTTTGGGTTTCCAACTAAACCCATCCTTTAGAGGATCCATCTGCAAGGAGGACCACTCCAGACTTGTGGCCATTCCTGAAACTTCTGAGATTAAATCTTCTGATTTTTCCTTTAAGCCTGACAAAGCTCCTGGCCCTGATGGTATCCATCCCCTACTTTATCAAAGGCACTGGGATATCATTGGCCCAGCTGTTGTCAATTTTAGCAGACAAACCTTTCATAAAGCCACTATGGAGGAGGCTGTGAACAATACCTACCTTTGTTTAATCCCTAAGTGTAGGAATTCCATTAACCTCAGGAACTTCAGATCTATTGGGTTGTGTAATACTCAGTATAAGATCATTACCAAAATCATAGCTCATCATTTAAAGCAACATCTTCCTACTCTGATCAGTCATACTCAATCTAGTTTCCTATCCAATAGACGTACTGCTGATAATGCTATCATTGTCCAGGAATACATCACCCACTTTGCTAAAATGAGAGAGAAAAAAGCCAACATGATCTTAAAAATTGATCTTGAAAAGGCTTTTGACAGAATTAAATGGTCCTTCATCGGGCAAGCTCTATTTTTTTTCAATATCCCTGACAAAATGATTAAGCTCATTATGTATTGTATCTCCACTTCCAGCATCTCCATACTTATCAATGGTGGTAGAACTAACTTCTTCAAGCTCACAAGGGGACCCGCTCTTACCATACCTTTTCATCATGTGCATGGAGCTACTCTCTAGAGGGATTAATTATGAGGTGGATACTCTTAACTGGACTCCCATCTCTATTAGAAGGAAAGGCCCCAGAATCTCTTATCTCTTCTTTGCTGATGATCTTACCCTTTTTGCTAGAGCTCATGGAAAATATTGTCATACTATCATAAATACCCTAAACAGTTTCAATCAATATTCAGGTCAAAAGATCAACATCTCCAAATCCAAGATCATTTTTTCTAATAATTGCAACCATCATGAGAGGATGCTCCTGGATCAAAACCTCAAATAAAGCCTTCACAAGACTTTTGTAAGTATCTAGGTTTCCCTATTTTCCACCAAAAGCCTCTCATTAAGGATTACAACTTCATCCTTAACAATCTTAGGCAGAAGCTTAGTGGCTGGAAAGCTACATTACTCAATATGACAGGAAGAACTATTCTTGCTAAGACTTCTTTAGGAAGCATCCCCAACCATATCATGCAATTTATTCAACTTCCTAGACAAATTCTTAAGGCCATTGACAAGATCCTAAGAGACTTTATCTGGGGTTCCACCTCTGACAAGAGGAAACTGTATTTAATTTCTTGGGATACAGTCACTAGACCAAAAATTGAGGGGGGTTTGGGCATCTAAAAAGCTAAGTTTAAGAACAAGGCTTTTCTCATGAGTCTAGCTTGGAGGTTTACTCATCAACCAACAACTCTTTGGAATAGGGTCTTAACCAACAAATACAACTCCATTGGAACCATTCAACCTACATCAGGATCTAGGCCCTGGATCAGTTTAGCGAAGGCTTGGCAGACTTGCACTGAAGCAAGCACCTGGAGTGTGAAGGATGGTCATCATGTTAGATTCTGGCTGGACAGATGGCTACCAAATAACACTCCCCTTAGGAATACCATTCAAGGTCTCCTTAATAAAAATAATGAAGATCTCAAACTTGCTGAGATCTGGACTAACTCATCTTGGAATTTTGACAATCTTTCCATTAACCTTTCCTTCGAGACCAAGCAGCTCATTGTTAACACTTTTTCCCCAATACCAAAAGGCCTATAGACACTCCCCTTTGGAGACTTACTGGTAGTGGAAAATTCTCTACTGCTAGTGCCTGCAATCATGTTTCTCAGTTGGAAAAACATACTCAACGGGGCAATACTTGGTCTGGGTTCTGGAAGATCCATATCCCCAATAAAATTAAGTTTATCCTTTGGAAATTCTTTCATAACAAACCTCCTTCCAACTCTCATCTCTCAAAAATAGAAATCTCTAGCAGCAAATTCTGTAAAAGATGTCCCCAGGAAGAGGAGACCTTAAATCATATCTTCTTTGATTGTATCAACGCTAAGCAGCTTTGGAGAGATCTCAGTGCCAAAGTCACTCAACCCTCTAAGCTTAAGCCCACTGACTTTTCTTCTTTTAAGTGCCTTACTAATTGGAAGAATGTTCGAAACCAGAAGTTTGACAAACTTCTTCTCTGGGCGGAAATACTTCCTTATTTTTTATGGACAATTTGGACAACTAGGAATACTAACAACTTCACTAGCCAAATGTATAATGCTTCCTTCAAAGACGCATATACACAAGTTGTTGAGTTCTCCCACATACACTCTGATGGTAGGCTCCCTCATACCTTAACCACTATCAACATCAATTGGATCCCTCCAAAACACGGAACCTTTAAGTTGAACATTGATAGGTCTTGTCTAGGTAATCCTGGGAAGGGGGTATTGGTGGGTAATTCGAAACCACAAAGGTGACTGGCTGCTAGGATATTAAAAAAGCTTTCTTATTGGAACCAACAATCTTATGGAATTACTTGCTTTGAATGAAGGACTAAAAATCATTGAAAGTCATCAATTAATACCTACTCAAATCAACACGGACTCCCAGGAAATAATAAGAATGCTTAAAGAAAATCATGATATCTATGATGGTATTCCTCATGATTGCAGGTACAGGTTAAGAAGGTTGGGAATTCCAGTCATACACCACTGCTTTAGGGAAGTCAATATGGTGGCTGATTCACTAGCAAAAATGAGAGTAAACTCAACGCTTTTTGATGAAGCAAGAATTTTTGAAGTTCCTCGAGTGTGTGCCCGTAACGCTCTATGGACAAACACGATAGGAACTACTGTTCAAAGAAGTGTTAGATCTAGTTCTAATGGTAGGGTAGATCACACTTATCAAGTGTTTCAAATCAACCCTGGTTGATAAACTGAAAACATGTAACTGTACTACTGGGCTCCCTTTAATTTCTATGAAACTTTCATTATTACCCAAAAAAAAAAAAAGATTTAGATGTTTGAATCTGAATAACTAAATTTCAGACCTACAAATGAACCGCTAAGGACCATTAATTGATAAATCTATGATCGATAAGCAATTTCTTATTAATTTAGTTATAGATTTTATATGCCTATAACCTACAAAAAAAATAGACAATTCAGAAAAAGTGACTTGCAATTAAACCGTGAAATCGTTGGAGACATGAAAAGAAATAAGTGTACATGAAGGAGGAAAGATTAGAATCGAAGGAAAATTAAATACTGAGTAGTATTAACTACCCAGAGAAAAAAATGAAGTATTTACCCACTCAGGTATACCACTTCAACCAAATTAAAAGGACAATACATTTTAAAATCTTTTGTTGATAATAACTGCATAGATACATGTTAAATATAATGATATTAATTACTTGCAATATATGATTTTTCATCTTATAACACTTTTAATTTGACCAAGATCAATAAAATTATAAATGCAATGCCGCAAACATTACATCCACCTTTAGTTACTTCCTCTCCTTCAAAAGAAGAATTAGTTAATAGTCAAAAGCATATTTAAAGTATGTAGTTTTATTGAGTTTATACATAAATTATCAGGTGTGTGAGTATTCCTATATGAACTATCAACAATTATTTATCAAAACACCCTTCAGCTATCAATTATTCACTTTTACTACCTAAAATATCACCATCGTTCAGGTAGGAAAAGTGAACATTTGATGGTTGAAGTGTATTTTGATAAATAATAGTGATAGTTTGGATAGGAAACTCGCACAGTAATTCATGATACTCAAAAATCAGAATACTTGAGATGTTTTTAAATTTTACCTTCAATCAAGAAAAAAAGAAGTTGAAGTTGCTACAAAGTCCTGTTGAAACTCAAATCATTATTCTAATTTTCTTTGTTTCATTTGATTACAAAAATGAGAAAACGTTTAACTACAAAATGAAGTTAACAAAAGGTTCTTATGACTAATTCACGGCAAACAAAAACATCAGGGGATGAAATCATGAAAACAAGGCAAACACGTAGAAGAGGAAAAGAAACAAAGGGGATTGTCACGATCCAGACAAACAGATCGTGCGGACACCTATACCATTCTAAGTAGCTGGGAGAATCCTTATTACCTACTAAAAATATGCAGAAGACTTCTGTTTTTTAAAAAATATTGGATTAAATATAATAAAGTAAATTAAATACTAATAAATAAATTTTTTCAAAAATTTCTTACAAATGTCCTTCACTATCCCAAGACTTGGCCAGACATGTACGAGAGCTATCTACTACAGCATAGACTAACAATAAAATAAATCATACAAAGAATCTAACATCTGCCAGGAAGAAAGTGCAGAAGTTAGTGCTAAATATCTTCATCCATCTAATAACTGCAAACTAACTTGCATTCAGTCTACGCTCCAAGAAGGAATGTAGAAGAGTAGGGCCAGTACAACCACACGTACTAGTAGGCATCATCGGTCGACCGTGTTAGTTCATATAATCATAAAATAGAATTAAGGAAAATAAATCATGACATCTTGAATGGAATATAATTCAACTAAGGTTGTAATAATATTATTACTTTATCTATCTAAGTTACATCATCCAACTACTCTTCCAACTCCATCAATATTATATTCGCTACTAACATACTCTAGCCTCACTAATTCACACCATCAACCACAATCCAACCTAATACATCACTATTCCTATTTATTCATCTTATCTTTTTCATTACTTATATTCATAGGAACAAACTAGTAATCATAGAAGAACCACACTAAACTCTCAGGCTAACAACCAAATGTTCTCTTATAATATTAAAGAATGATAACTAGTCATTCTGGTAAACTACAATTAAAACACGTATAAATGAAGCAAGTCAACCAACATATAAGTAGGTACAAAATTTTACTTTTTCAAATACATATCACACAATCAAATACTCAATGAATAAACAATACAACAATAACAGATCACATAGTGCTCACAAACAAGCCACATAACCATTAAGAGTATCAACCATACCGTAAACATCCACAGACTCAACACAAATATGTACACACATGCTATGGGACTTATTTTTGCCCAAATAGTCATGACCTGCAGGGAACAATCTAAGTTCGTGTACCGCACCAGCATGGTACCCGATCCAACATATACATATCCGTATCGGCGTGGTACCCGATCCAACATATACATATTCGTACTGGTGTGATGACCGATCCATCATATACATATCCATACCGACGTGGTATATATATCTGTACCGGCGTGGTACCCGATCCAACATATACATATTCGTACCGGCGTGGTACCCGATCCAACATATACATATCCGTACCGGTGTGGTACCCGATCCAGCATATACATATCCGTATCGGTGTGGTACTCGATCCAACATATACATATACGTACCGGAGTGGTACCCGATCCAACATATACATATCCGTACCAGCGTGGTATCTGATCCAGCATATACATATTTGTACCGGCATGGTACCCAATCCAGCATATACATATCCGTATCGGCGTGGTACCCAATCCAACATATATAAGTAATATCAATATCATATTTACACAACCTCACAGCATACAACACGATGTATCAAGTTTACAAGTACACTTAAAGTCATAAGACAATTCCATCAAGTAAATTTTAATAATCATTTATGCACGCATCAACAATCCAAACATCAATAATTTCAAGCATGTTCGAATACCAATCAAAAAGTATTCAATTTAGGAGCATACACACAATTAAGTCAAGCCTAAATTCCAATTAAACTGTAACCCACTATATACATTTTATTAAATTCACACTATCTTTCGGGATGCAATACGATGTACTAAATCTATAAGTGCACTTAAAATCATAAAGAAATTCGATCAAGTACTTTCATTTATCAATATTTTGTCCCTCTCACGGGCATTATTTTAATAATTCATCATGATTATCCACAAGCAATTCATAGTATTACTTTAAGGAGTTATCGTTGTAGACATGTAATTTTGTCCCTCGCCGAAAGTATTTTTTCCATTTTGTACCTTATCCTACCGTGTACCCTCAACCATATAATCATACCCCACAAAAATAAAAAAAAATAGAACCTTTAACAAATCCTAACAAATTTTATCTTCTTTTAAATATCCTAACAACCCTCCCTATTAAAAATTGAAAACACAACACTATACCCCAACACCACCCCACACCCCTATACCTATGTGACCCCACCCCACCACGTCACATTTTTCTTGTCCTCACCCACAACAGAATATGCTACCAATACAAAAGAAAAGAAACTTTGGAGAGGATTTTGATAGACTAGAAAACAAAAAGAGGAGGGCCCCACTTTGAATATTTCTTTATTTGGCCAATTCAATAACAAACTAAAAGGGGGTCGGGTTTGGGGTTATTCTTCACTATTCACACACCAACTCACAAAAACAATACACAGTAGTTCATATACACGGCTTTTCTCTTCTTCGGCACGGGATTGAGAGAAACACATGACCTGACCATTCTTTCACTGTCACAGATCACACACGATTTCCATGGAAAGATTTAGAGAGGGAGACAGGTAGAGATCGATAGAGAGTTGCATAGTTTGAGCGAGAGAGAAAGAGAGAAAGGGCGAGAGAGATATTTCCGACGAGATCATACCGAAAAATGCTACAGCCATCCACTTTTCTCACATTTGTCATCGACACCGAGATCATCGAAGCTCTGCTATAGTGAAAATAGGAAGCCCAGCCCTTTTCTCGCCCTAACCTACGTCAATCCATTCCTTTTTTTTGGTTTTCAGCTGGATCGCACCAGAAAACATTTGTTCTAAGTTCACCGATCGTCTACATCATCAAAAAGGACGTCCAACACCCGAAATAGATCCGTTCTCCATTGACCCTGCCTGAGAACCAATGGAAAACAAATGATACAGTGACGTCGTGTGCGGTTTTGGGTGTGGTCTTCTTTTATTTGATGATTTTTGGGGTCCGGGTTGGTGAAAAATACAAAAAAAAGGTTTGGATCGAAGTTTGGATGAGTTTTTTTATTCGAGGTTTCGGGTGCGGACTCCGTTTAATTGAATAACACAGTTTAAAAGTTCCAATTTCAGGTCCAATTCTTCTATCTCCTCTCTTTATTTTGATAACGTGATTCGATGATTATGTGTTGGCTAATTACGATTGTTTAATTTTGTTGATGTTATGATTATGTGCTTGATGATGTAATTTCGGTGATATGAGGAGCGAATTTGAGTAATTTTGACGGTGTGATTGATTAAAATGAAGTTGGGGACGAGAATCAAAAATTGATAAAAGTGAATATTATGATATTTTGATACATTGTTGATGTTGAATGTGATATGTCGTCTAGCGGGTAGGCAAACAGTAAGCTCGGGCAAGCAAATTTAGAATTGGTATATTGTTGGAATGTTTGGAATATTTGTTGAATGTTTTGTTTATCGTATTTAAAAAGTGTAGTCATTTGGCGGGGGAATGCCCCAAGGTATTTATATTTATTCACCGGGGAATGCCCCGACGTATTATGTCTTCGAAGGAGGTTCATGATCAAGGTCCAAGGTATCGGGTAAAACATTCAGGAGTAGCCTAAGAATAATTTAGACTAGAATAGGTTTATATTTTTGCATTTTTCATTATTTTGGGATTGTATAATTAGATTGGACACTAAATTTTGGATTGTTTTATTTTGTTTGCTTGATTGATTGTTTTACGTGCTTTGTGTTGTTTATACATTCGTACTATCAAAATTAGCCGATACGCTCCACCAAGCAACTGACGTTAAACCACGGGATCGTGGGGTGCCTAACACCTTCCCCTCGGTCAACATAATTCCTTAGCCGGAATCTCTGTCCGTGGATCAGTTTTAAAGAGTCAAATTATTTTGAAAAGAATCTCCCAAAGGTGACTTGGCACACCCGATTTATGCCAAGTGGCGACTCTGAATAAAAATGTAAATAATCCTTTTTCAAAATAAATTTTTATTTTTTGTCACTTAAATAATAAAACCCTTTCAAGCCTTTAAAATATAATTCTTTTCGGTTGAAAAAGGAGTGTGACAGCTCTGGCGACTCTGCTGGGGAGATTTCAGAATTTGGGCTTATTTTTGGAGTCGTATCGGCTTTGTTCATCATTATGGGTGTATAAACATTGTTTGTGTTATTGCTATCACTGTTGTGTGTTTCTGTGCTCTTTGTTTATAGTTTAACTTTATGTGTTACCGCTTTATATCTGGCATCATTTGCATAACCCGAGTCAATTCTTTCTGCAACAAGTCTCGGAGTGCACGTCGTTCACACGAACTCTAGTTGAGTCACCCTTATTTTAGGGGGAGAGCCGTTGGATGTATGGAGTAGGTGGAAAGCAAAGCAGCCACTATCGACCATATGCTCCCCTAAACAGCCTTGTTAGTAAACCACAACGTAGGTCAGCCTTTAGGTCATTCTCACGTGCATCATATTGAGACCTAGCGAGGCGCACACGGCCCTTTGTAGGAGACTCGCCTGTAAAGCATCCCTACGTGTTAAATGTTGCATCTTTGAGGGTAACGTGGCCATTTGATAGACTCATTTTGGTGAAAGCATGTGCTAGAATTAAAGGAAGGTGTGTAGGCATGGAAAAAAAAAAGAAGAAGAAGAAGAAAAAGAGCTTCACAGTTTTTTTAGAGTTCTTTATGGCTTTTATTTTTCACAATCCAAAAATTCAAAAAGATTTTCTTACCTTTTTCACGCATACACTCAAAAAAAAAAAACTAAAAAAGATTTTCCCTTTATCTCCTTTAGCATGCATTCATGATTCAAAAATTCCAAAAAAAAAAACATTTTTAGGAGCTTTTTATAAGAGGAAAATTCAAAAAAAATGGTAGAAGGTTTGTACATTTCATATAACGAAAATACCAAAAAAAAAAAATTCTTTCATAGTTGTTGGTGTCAGTTTTATGTGAAGTGTCTAATTAAAAACCCAAAAAAGATTTTATTTTCATCGTCTGTCTTTAGTCGTGTCTCTCAATTCAGGATTTAGCTTGTCATTTAATCCTTAATTGTCCAATCCGAATGAACTACGTACCCCTGATTCTCCTCTCCCAGGAGTGAGATACATAGGCAGCCCATTGTTGGTTCAGGAATCTTATTTCAAAAATCCAAAAAGATTTTCTTCACTCTTTATTTAGAGTAGGTGTCATATACTTCGTTAATAGAAAACTGCAAAAAGATCTTTCTTTGATAGTTTCAATTTTCATTTTCATATGAAATTCAAAATTGAAAACCCAAAAAGATTTTCTTTGGTAATCATAGGTTTCATTTCGTATAGGAATCTGAAAAATCCAAAAAGATTTTCTTCACTTTTTATTTAGGGTAGGTGTTTCATATACATCTTTAAGATAAAACTACCAAAAAGATTTTCCTTTAATAGGTTCAAGTTTCATTTTTGTATGAAATGCAAAAAAAAAAAAAAATCTTTCTTTGGTAATCATAGATTTCATTTT
Organism: Capsicum annuum; assembly: GCF_002878395.1. Taxonomy (NCBI): domain Eukaryota; kingdom Viridiplantae; phylum Streptophyta; class Magnoliopsida; order Solanales; family Solanaceae; genus Capsicum; species Capsicum annuum. Next base: position 15,970,853 of record NC_061111.1, read on the forward strand.
GTATAGGGATGTTAAAACTGAAAAAAATTTAAAAAGATTTTCGTCAATTCTTTTGACAAATTGTTATTTTCTTTTCTTCTTAAAGTTTCAAGGAATAGAAAAAGAGTTTAATTGGCCCTTTTGGCAAGACTTCACGAACTATGCACACCTGATTCTCCTCTTTCGGGGGTGAGATATGTAGGCGCCCTTCTCGGGTTCGGTGATCTTATTAAAAAAAAGAAAAAAAGAGTTTTGAAAAAGTGTTGAACTCTAACGCATTTGCTATCTCTTGTTCAGTTAGTTTAAGGTGATTGGTTTGTCGCATTCTGGCTGGTCCTCAACATCACACCAAATCCAAAGGGTTAGTTGTGTCCAACAAGGATATAGACAATGACATCATGAATCAAACAAAGAGTCAAAAAATTGAGAGTTTAAAGGAAGAGAATTGGAGACTAAGACAACAAGTAATAGAAATGTATCGAGCCTGGGACAGTGGCTGCCTCTGCCTCCGTTCCCCACTTTTGGCCTTGCAAATACCTTGAGTCTTCCACCAAAATCGCAAAGTCAGGTTTTTGATGTTGTTGATGTATCATCAATATGCTAGTGGACCCATGTTCAAGGCTCTTGACGATCATTTCTATACTCTTGAGTATACAATTAAGTTAAGTGGACCACCAAAATTTCTTACCAAGAAGCCTAGCATACTATAAAAGCCAGAGGAAATTGTGGGAAAGGTGAAGAATGTAGAAAATGACATGGAAAGTTTCCTGTGACTTGCGGGTAAAGAAGATGTTTCATATAAAGACTGGGGTATGTCTTCAGATGTCAACCTTCTTCAAAGCTTTGAAATATCAAAATTTGAGGAACATGATGGACAGATGGATTCTGGGAAACATTTAGAACGATATTTCAATTAATTCAGGGAATCTAAAAGAAAGAAGAAGGGAAACACACCTATTGTCGCGCCAGGGTAATAAAAGAGTTCGAGAGGTCCAACTCACCAATATTGTCAGCCTCAATACCGAACTTATAGATCAAATCCATATACTCACCTGCAACAAGGTTCCTCTTTTTAAAATCCAAGATATTTCATTCCATGTCCTCAGTATCCTTTGAATAATGCACAATCATATGCTGATTCGTCTTTCTATCCACAATGGCATGCACCGGTACCTCAATATCGTCTTCAACCCCCATAAATTTACTAAGGAACTTCTAAATCCAAGTTTCATTCGAGGTCAGAGTTCATAAAGAGGGAGAAAGAAAAGGATAATTTCACTCCCATTGGGGAATCCTATGCCAGTTTGTTCCAGAGATTGAGACAGAGGAGATTAATTACTCCTCTCCTTGGGTGTACGCGTGACCCGCATTTAAGAAAGTTTGACCCTAGTGTATAGTGTGCATATTATTCTGATGTTCAGGGTCATAGGACTGAAGATTGTCGTACTTTGAAAAGAGAAATAGAAAAGATGATTCAGGAAAAAATGATTGTAGTGAAAAATATTGACACCTCGAGCGTCACACAGAATACTACACCAACACATGGTGATGCACAATACGTGGGAAGTAACGAGTTAAACATGAAGATCTAGAACTTACTTGTGGAGGGAAAGGTGTTTGATGGTGATGAAAGCTTTAGTCATGATGTGCAAACCAGTGGCTAAGTTGTCAGACTGATCGATTGAGAAGTCACCCCTCTCCCTACTTGGAAGGGGTCTGGTAGTTTGTTTTGTTTTCTTTTCTATTCTCCAAATTACTTCAAGGTTGTAATTCGGGATCTATCTTGTTATGTCCCTGTGTCGTTTATGTTCAAACCTTTCTATATTATATTTCAACTAAATGAAGTGTACATTTTCCTTTGTGTTTTAAATATGTGTTTGTTTTCTTTCCACGTTACATTTTATGTTGACTCTAGTGATATGACATGCTAAGAAAATTTTTAGTCGGATCTTAAAATCCAGTTTAAGCATGAATATTGAATCAGAGGGTTAAAGTTAGAAAAAAAGAGCATATGAGAAAATAGATAGAGTGCTGAGACATTTGGTGATAGGTTAAGACAATTATTTTAAGAATCACAAGAACAACTTGGTTATCGATCGAAAGGCAGGTCCCAATTAGGTCAAATAGTGGGCGTGCGATCCCTATATCAAGAGAAACAAGAAGATAATCATCTCCACGAAAGCATAATGAATCTTTCAATGTGAGGGATGTACAACAAATGTGGAGTTGTATGTTTGACAAGTATATAAAAAGAGGTGAAACACATGTTCGGGGCAAGTTAGTGTTGTAAAACTTGTCATAGGTGATGTTGATCGTGTACTTTCACATTGCATGCTATGTACTAGTATTTTGAAGGATTGATATGACGAAGGCATTTTATTCTGTTATCCAAACATTATGTCATCCTTTGTTTGCCCCATTTGAGCCTTAGTGTTATTTTCTTTCATACCCCTCTTTTGGAATCAAGAAAGAGTCAACAAAACTCAAAAGAAAAGTCTCGAGCAAAAATAGTGTCAGGAAAAAAAAGAGAAAAATGTGTCAAAAAAGAAAGAAAAGAGAAGTATATCAAGAAAAATAGATTCAGAAAAAGGAGAGAAAGAGACAATAAAAGAAACATAGAAGAAAAAGAAATTAGATTCAAACAAAACAAGTTGCCAGAACTACGCATGACCTGATTATCCTCTTTCAAGGGTGAGATACGTAGCTGCCCTACTCAGGGCTTGGTCCAACCAAATAACAATTTAGAATTTTTCAGTCAAAAGAAACTGGGGCATGATTTATTCCTCATTGTTTGAGTCAATTCCAAAAGTTGTAAGTCCTACCCACTTCAAGTGTCGTTTTGGCCCCATGTCATCCTTTCTTTCTAACCTTATCGAAAATCCAAGGTACAACCAAAGAAAGACCTTCAGATCAATCTTTGAGAATGTTAAGGCTAAATATGCTATGCATATGATGACGCATTTTGGGAACTGCTCGTCTTCCTCGGCATAGGGAATCAAGAGAGAAATAAAAATGAGAGATTCTTATTGGTGAAAATCCTTATGGGCACCATAAGATGATGGTAAGTTGAGAGAAATAAAAATGAAAGAGTCGTATTGGTGAAAATCCTCACGGGAACCATAAGGCAATAGTGAGATGAGAGAAAATAAAAAAAGTTTGTAACAAAAACCCTTCAAGGCGCCACTAGCTGAATGGGGTCTTAAATGCAATTGACCAAAGAAAGCAACTCAGTTTCAAGGCTATTAACTCAACAACAATGGGTAGAAAGTTTGTATGAAAAGATCAAATGCTTAATACAAAATACATGGCATAATCATTTTTGTTGACTGTCATTTTTAGATGAATTTTTTGTTTCTTTGTTTTAAAAGGGGACATTCATTGTCTTTTCTTTTTCTCTTTATTTTAATTTTATCTTTCTTGAGTCAGTTATCCAAAAAAAATTGTCATTCTTTTCTTTGTTTCTTGTCTTTGAGTTAAGTCCGTGTCAAAACAAGTGAGAAAATATTTCAAAACTGGATACCAGCTTCTTTAATTGCAAAAAGCAAGACAAAAGCTAGCACATGAAAGAGACATGATTGTGAGCCAAAAAAGGGCATGCAGAAAGCTTTATCAACAGAGAAGTTAGGGAACTCATGGAAATATCAAGGTTCAAAGGGTTTATCTGAGGAGCATGGCAAAGCATAGATATTGTGTTTGTTTCAGAGTCACTCTTAATCATCTGAGTTTAAGTCAATGAAGCAGCAAGTCAATGATATATGTAATGGTTGGAAGCAAGATTAATGTGATGAGGGCAAGGGCGATCTCCGCAAATACTAAAGCCACCATGTTTCAAACTCACAAGTTTTCTTTGATGAAACAGGAAACATACTACCTTCAAAGCAAGAACTTTTGAGCAAAAACATCAAGGGCTACAATGCCTCACTTTTACAAATGCAGGGAGCAATGTTGCTGCATAGGTTTGATAATTAAATCATGGTAAAAATTCATCATCTTATATCCCTCGGAGACACACTTTCTTGTCCAGGGATTTCAGTTTTCATTTGTAGGGTGATACACTTCTTAAATTGAACCTTCACTCCTAGGAGACGTACCTTTTAGTCGAGTTATTTCCTTTGACTCTTAGAAGACGTACCTTTTAGTCGAGTTATCCCCCTTGATTCCTATAAGGCGTACCTTTTGGTTGAGTCATCTCCTTTGATTCCTATAAGGAGTACCTTTTAGTCGAGTCATTCCCCTTGACCCCTAGAAGACTTACCTTTTAGTCGAGTCAACCATTGATTCCTATAAGACGTACCTTTTAGTCGAGTCATTCCCTTTGATTCCTATAAGACGTACCTTTTAGTTGAGTCATTTCCCTTGACCCCTAGAAAACGTACCTTTTAGTCGAGTCATTCCCTCTGATTCCTATAAGATGTATCTTTTAGTTGAGTCATTTCCTCTGATTCCTATAAGACGTACCTTTATTCGAGTCATCCCTATTGATTCCTATAAGACGTACCTTTTATTCGAGTCATCTCCCTTGATTCCTATAAGAC
>NC_061111.1:15975466-15996438 GCF_002878395.1 Capsicum annuum
TTAGTCGAATCATTCCCCTTGATTCCTAGAAGACGTACCTTTTAGTCAAGTCAATTTCTTTGATTCTTGTTTTAGTCAATTCATTTCCTTCGATTCCTATAAGACTTATCTTTTAGTCGAGTCATTCCCTTTGATTCCTATAAGACGTACCTTTTAGTCGAGTCATTCCCTTTGATTCCTATAAGGCTTACCTTTTAGTCGAGTCAATTTCTTTGATTCCTATAAGACGTACCTTTTAGTTGAGTCATTCTCTTTGATTCCTATAAGACGTAGCTTTTAGTCGAGTCATTTTCCTTGACCCCTAAAAGATGTACCTTTTAGCCGAGTCATTCTCTTTGATTCCTATAAGACGTACCTTTTAGTCGAGTCATTTCCCTTGACCCCTATAAGATGTACCTTTTAGTCGAGTCATTTTCCTTGACCCCTAGAAGACGTACCTTTTAGTTGAGTCATTCCCTCTGATTCCTATAAGACGTACCTTTTAGTTGAGTCATTCCCTCTGATTCCTATAAGACGTACCTTTAGTCGAGTCATCCCCCTTGATTCCTATAAGGCTTACCTTTTAGTCAAATCATCCTCCTTGATTCCTATAAGACTTACCTTTTAGTCGAGTCATTCTCCTTAATTTCAATAATGATATGACTTTCACAAAAAGTCCTTTGATGATAAACTGGGGAAAAATTTAATTCTTGTTGTTTGGAACTTCACTTTTCTAGCAAATGATCTCTTTATATAATCTTTGTTTGGGATAATTTTATTTTAGTTTTGATGTGATTTCAGGAGCCCGCCTGAAGAACAGGGTGAATACATAGAAAGTCAAGCGACAAGGTGAAAAGTTGAAAGTTAACAGATTGAAAAACATCAAGTTAGGAGCCTGCCAGAAGAATAGGGTAAAGAAATAAAAAGTTAAGCAATTAGGTGATACAATTGAAAGCCAAACAACAAGTTGAAGAAATTGTAAGTCAGAAGCCCGCCTGAAGAACAGGGTGATGAAATTGCAAGTCAAGAATCCGCCTGAAGAATAATGTGAGGAAATTGCAAGTCATGAGCCCGCCTGAGGAACAAGGTGATAAAATGGCAAGTCAGAAGCCCGCCTGAAGCACAAGGCGAATAAATGAAAAGTTAAGCAACAAGGTGAAGCAATTGAAAACCAGGCAACAAGTGATGAAATCGCAAGTCAGGAGCCCGCCTGAAGAATAGGGTGATGAAACTCAAGTCAAGACTCCAAAAGAAGATGTGTAGATAGGATTTTATAATTTCATTTATGTTTTAACTTGTAATTTTCATTTTTGATGTAATGACAGAGCCGCAGATCGGAACCTCGACGGGACCTCACGACTCTCCAACTCGGTTCTCCTTCTTCCTTTTGTTTCTTCCTTTGAATAATGGTCGGGTCAAAATTTTGTCTTGTTGTCTACTTCTTTGTATGAAAACACTTTGTGTTTACATGCAAAGAAGGGCATGATGTAGACACGTAATTTTTTCCCTCGCCGAAAGTATTTTTTCCATTTTTTACCTTATCCTACCGTGTACCCTCAACCATATAATCATATCCCACAAAAATAAAAAAAAATAGAACCTTTAACAAATCCTAACAAATTTTATCTTCTTTTAAATATCCTAACAACCCTCCCTATTAAAAATTGACAACACATCACTATACCCCAACACCACCCCACACCCCTATACCTATGTGACCCCATCCCACCACGTCACATCTTTCTTGTCCTCACCCACAACAGAATATGATACCAATACAAAAGAAAAGAAAGTTTGGAGAGGATTTTGAAAGACTAGAAAACAAAAAGAGGAGGGCCCCACTTTGAATATTTCTTTATTTGGCAAATTCAATGACAAACTAAAAGGGGGTTGGTTGGGTTTGGGGTTATTCTTCACTATTCACGCACCAACTCACAAAAATAATACACAGTAGTCCATACACACGACTTTTCTCTTCTTCGGCACGGGATTGAGAGAAACACATGACCTGACCATTTTTTCACTGTCACAGATCACACACAATTTCCATAGAAAGATTTAGGGAGGGAGAGAGGTAGAGATCGATAGAGATCTGTATAGTTTGAGAGAGAGAGGAAGAGAAAAAGGGCGAGAGAGATGTTTCCGACGAGATGTTTCTGGAAAATGCTACAGCCATCCACTTTTCTCCCATTTGTCATCGACACCGAGCTCATCGGAGCTCCAGTGTAGTGAAAACAGGAAGCCCAGCCCTTTTCTCGCCCTAACCTGCGTCAATTCGTTCCTTCTTTTTCGGTTTTCAGTTGGATCCCACCGGAAAACGTTGGTTATGAGTTCACCAGTTGTCTACATCATAAAAAACGGCGTCCAACACCCGAAATAGATCCATTCTCCGCTAACCCTGCCTGAGAACCACCCGAAAACGAATGATACAGTGACATCATGCGAGGGTTTGGGTACAGTCTTCTTTTATTTGATGATTTTTGGGGTCCGGGTTGGTGAAAAATACAAAAAAAAAGGGGTATAGAATGAAGTTTGGACGAGTTCGTTTGTTCGAGGTTCTGGGTACGGACTTCGTTTAATTGAATAACACATTTTGAAAGTCCCAATTTCAGGTTCAATTCTTCTATATCCTCTCTTTATTTTGTTAACGTGATTCGGTCATTATGTATTGGGTAATTATGATTGTTTAATTTTGTTGATGTTATGATTATGTGCTTGACGATGTAATTTTGGTGATATAAGGAGCGAATTTGAGTAATTTTGATGGTGTGATTGATTAAAATGAAGTTGGGGACGGGAATCGAAAATTGATAAAAGTGAATATTATGATATTTTGATACATTGTTGATGTTGAATGTGATATGTCGTCGAGCGGGTAGACAAACAGTAAGTTCGGGTAGGAAAATTTAGAATTGGTGTATTGTTGGAATGTTTGGAATATTTGTTGAATGTTTTGTTTATCGTATTTAAAAAGTGTAGTCATTTGGCGGGGGAATGCCCCAAGGTATTTGTATTTATTCACCGGGGAATGCCCCGATGTTATGTCTTCGAAGGAGGTTCGTGATCAAGGCCCGAGGCATAGGGTAAAACATTCAGGAGTAGCCTAAGATTAATTTAGAATAGAATAGATTTATATTTCTTGCATTTTTCATTTTTTTGGGACTGTATAATTGGATTGGACACTAAATTTTGGATTGTTTTATTTTGTTTGCTTGCTTGATTGTTTTGCATGCTTTGTGTGGTTTATACATTCGTAGTGTCAAAATTAGCCGATACGCTCCACCAAACGACTGTGGTTGAACCGCGGAATCGAGGGGTACCTAACACCTTCCTCTCTGTCAACAGAATTCCTTAGCTGGAATCTCTGTTCGCGGATCAGTTTTAAAAAGTCAAATTATTTCGAAAAGGATCTCTCAAAGGTGACTTGGCACACTCGATTTATGCCAAGTGGCGACTCTGAATAAAAAATGTAAATAATCCTTTTTCAAAATAAATTTTCCTTTTTTGTCACTTAAATAATAAAACCCTTTCAAACCTTTAAAATATAATTCTTTTCGGTTGAAAAGGGGTGTGACAATCGTTATCAAACAAGCCATTCATAGGCACAATTCAATAAACCATCATTATCACCAATTTAGCCTCTCATGGGCAACCAATAGATATAGTATTTTTATCAATACTAACACAAGAATATTATAAAATAAATCACAATTTTATGCTAAAGCATACAAGTGACTATTGGAGCCTTAATTACTCATTAATTATTAAAAGTATCATTACCTTCTTAAATACCGCAACTTGGGTTCTAACCTGACCACCTATAACTAGCACATTCACGCGTATCATTATTCTCTACCTCTTTTTACATAATACAATCATCACACTAATTCAAGTCATCTATCCCTTAGATATTGCAATGCTCATCAATATTCGATCTTAGCATAATTCTCCTCATCATATTAATGCACCATACATACAACTAAATACCATTACAACTCAACTAGGTTCATCACTAGAACAACAAAAAAAAAATCATGTTCATATACATTTACAACAATATCCTTTCGGGCACATAACACGTAATATCATAAATATTACATAATCATGGTTTTTGGGATTAAAGTTAAGTCCTCATGTCTTTATCCACCTCAACTCCATGCCCTAGGCCTAGACATGCTTTATCCCATCAATTCTAAATTATAAAAATATAAAATAACACAATCTTCTACTCATTAAACCTAGCCTACCTGGACGCCAAACTTTTGGAAGAATCAAGCTACAACAAGGATGCTCTTTTCTTTCCTTCATGCCTTGATCAAGCAATTATAAGAGTAATTAAATAATTACTCTTCAAACAAACCGTTAATTCAAGGTTTATATCATTCTCCAAATTCAATTAATCATTAATTAGCTCTTTCAAGCTTCTTTCATCTCCATTAATGGAGTTTTTATGCTAAAGGTCTCATCTTTATGGAACTTCAAGTTCCTAACCATCAAAATTCATAATCTAATTTATGAAATTCATGTTAGGAATCTTTAATTTATAGTTTAGAACCAGCTCTAGGTAAAACACCCATGAGTATTCCCCAAAAGAATTCCATCATACCCCAAAAGAATTCCATCATTAAATGTTTTTTTAAGGATTTCAAGTTGTTAAAGAATTAAAAGACGAAGAAAATAATGGAAAAGCTTACCACAACGAAGAAATTTCACCTTAAGCTCTGAAAAATCACCTCTCTAGGATTGGAAATGAAATTTGGGGGCTTTAGACCTAAAATACGGCTGAAGCTGATTTAAATATCATCAGAATTTGCGCTATAGCAAAATCCCATTTCAGTCCGGACAGTGCTCAGTAAAACAGTCATAAATTTTTACTCCGAATTTGGATTGAGCAACGGTTTATTGCGTTGGAAAGAGGACTCAAATATCTTTAATGTAGTAGGTATTGGGACCCTAGCTCCTTATATTCAATGAGATTTGATCATTTGAAGTTGGTCCTAATAGAAACTCATATCGAAACTATATCGAAAAGAAAGTTTTATACTTAACTTTGTGTTAGGGATATTGTACGACCTTAATTCATACCTAAAGAACTTTCAACTAAAATATTTATATTAGCACTCATGAATAATTAAATTCATCAGGCTTGAGTCTATCTAGACACATCCAAAGGCTAAAATCTTCGTCGGAAAATTTGAGGTATATTGACTATTTTGGAACCAAGTTAATATTGAGGAATAAAAATTAAGAATTTTCATGAATTTATTACGAATAATTTAGTAACAACGAAATGGGTCGTTACACGAATATAATACCAAAAAAAGGTAAAAGAAAAAAGAAACATTTAAAATCTTCCTTTTCATGGATAGATTTCGAATGTGTCAAGAACTCCTTTTTAAGTAGTACTTACTACTTTTTGTTTCCTTAACTAAAAGTATATACATTATTCATCTGTTTCCTTCTTCTCATTTTAACTGTTGCTTTAATTTAAAATTATTATTTTAAAATAATTATTATTTTAGAAGTTCAGAACGAAAGTTGACAATTGTTGTATGCCCTTAACATTAAAGTAGCAGTTCTTTTTATTATTAATCAATCCCGTTTGGCCATGAAAGATTTTCATGTTTTTTTGAAAAATATTTCACTGTTTTGAAAATTGTAGTGTTTTATAAGAATTTTAAATGAAATTTAGAATTGTATTTGGAAAATTGAAACTTCTCTCACAAAAAATCAAAAAGCACTCTAATTTATTTTTATGACCAAACACAACTCTAACTCCAACTTCAAAATTTTTTCATTTTCATGGTCAAAATCTGCTTAATAAACAACTACTAATAAATAGTAACTTAATAAACTATATTTTGTATTGTTAATGATGTAAAAAGAGCTAAAACGATAGTTAAAATGAATCTGCTAGAGTATATACCGATGAGAGGCAACATAAATGCAGCAATAAAGAGTGGTAACATGACAGATATACTAATAATCCCCACGGAAATATATGTTGTCTGCAGAAATGAGCAAAGTAGAAAATGACACTGCACTGCAAACCTCTTTTTTCACAGTCTAGCTCGCACTCCAACCCTAGCCAATAACTTTCTTCTGATCCAATTAGTATTTTCTTCGTTTCAAATTGATTGACTTGATACGAAATTTAAGAAAATAAAGAAGATTTTTTAATTTTGTGGTATTAAGTTAAAGATATGTTAAATGTACCCAAACGTCATTTAATCTTGTGATTTTAAACATGCAATATGGAACGTTCGAAATAAAGGGTTCCTAAAAAAGTTAAAAATAAGTCTTTTTTAAACGGACTAAAAAAAAAAATTATGTCAAACAAATTGTTGAAACGGAAGGAGTACGCACTATTCTTTTATTATTATCTCACTTAACCTTCATTTCTTTTAAATTTACAACTTTTGCTCTTCTTCTAGTCTTTTGCTTCAATTGATGGAGTATATTGCAATTCACATCACAACGAATAACCAATCCACATATAAAAAGGAAATTAATTAAGTCTAGGGAAATTAACCACAAGATGTTTTTATGACTTGTGTTCGATCATGGTGAGGATGTTGTTGATGATGATGATCTCCATCCTAGTCGAAGCTCGAGATCAAGTTCATCTTCAATGGTTGAATCCCTCGTGTTGATACCATAGTCATGATTATTATCATCATTACTAGTGTTAGATGATGTGTTGATGCTTGGATTAGGCCTATTTATTGGAAAGCTTAGAGGACAAGGAGTACTTGGAGACATCAAATTGTTTGTTGGATATGGTGAGATAGAGAGATTAAGAGTAGAAGGTGATGAATTGTTATTCAAAGTACAAGATTTTCTTGATGTGGGGTTGAAAACATGAGTGTTGCTAGGGTTAGGCAAGGAGTATAGAAGACAAAGTCCACCATTTGCGACAAATTCTTGAGTTGGAATTAGGAGGGTAGAATTAGCATTTGGTGAAGAAGTGTGGTTATGGTAATTGCTATTTGAAGCATATTGTGGTGGAGTTTGGTGGAGCCTAGCACGGTCACGGCGGTGCACATTCATGTGTCCACCTAGGGCTTGTGCTGACCGGAATTCTCTCCGGCAAAAGGTACATGTATAGGACCTTGGTGGCCAAGTGGTGCCCATGGCATTGCCTGTGTCTTCCTCAAATGCTCTAACTTCCCACGAATCATCGTCATCCTGAGGTGTTGCACGAGTTGCTTGCTTAGCGTTCCACATCCAACAGTCAGAGGCAGAGCCAGTATCCAGTGGTGGTGGTGGTTGTTGGTTCTGCTCTTCTTGGGATTGAGCCAGTTTTTGGAGTTGAGTCGAGGAAAGAATCCCAAGTTCAGCAGCCATGATATAAAATTAACAATTTATATATAGGGTGATAAGAGTTATGATGTGGAACAAATGATGAAAAGGGTTAAATAGAGGATGGGCTCATGAGTGGGGGAATAGAAACAAATAAACCCTAGCTACACTGAAGATATCTACAAGGTTTCCAAGTATATAGTTGGAATTTAGTACTAATCAAGACAAAATATTGGCAAATATAATAAAATTGTGCAGGTGAAATTAGTGACTCTAATCTTTGCAGAATACTTAGTCTTTAACGCCCTTCATTTTTTTTAAGGCATTCATGTCTATATCTAACTGCAAATCTTTTCTCTGCCTCTGGAAGGAATAATTTGACACCAAATCATAAAAGAAGGGAAAACGAGCCATTTATTATTACGCTAGGTGTTAAGTGGAAGTGAAGTCATGTATGCAACTGAGGCATATTGATTAACAATTTGAACATCCAAAGAAGCTAATTGTATGCACTACCTAAGAGTTTACACAAAGGCGGCCTATATAGAATTTATAGTTTTTAAGTTCCGATAATGACTTCAAGTTAATACTGCAATAATAATTAAGGAGTTCACAGTCAAATATTTATAGATGTTCAGTAAATTTCTTAAAAATATATAGAGTTTGGACAAAGCTATCGTAAGCAGATTTCTAGATCAGCCCGCTGATAGTTTACTTCACCCTTGACTCATGTGCTATATTGATTTTGACTGGGAAGAAAGGAATATATTGGATTGACCGAAATGTTGTTGATTAATTGTGATTTAGTATTCATGACAATGCTAATGAAGTTTCCATTAGCATTAATTCTGGCATATAGTCTTTGTCATGGAATGAGAATTGTTACACATTTTATGATGTGACTTGGCCTAAATTATTAGGACAAGATACACAGGGGTTGTTTGAGAAACAACTCACTTTGCTTTATTTGTGTACTGACATTTAACTGTCATTACTTCATTTTGCACGAACCAATATAGATATTTGTCACAAACATACCCCAAAAGAAAGAAAACATATTTCCTTGTGAATTGTTATTATTGGGCAAGTTAACATGTTATATAGAGATATAAATTCTTTGTAGCACTATATATTGGTGTCACTCTTGTTATTAATTAAAACAAAGAAAGATGTCTCCTTAAGATTCATTCCTTCTGAGGAACTTTAGTAGGTGTTACGTGCAAATATTAGGGCCATCAAATGAATTTTTTGGACATGATTGGATAAGACTAAGATCTGAGATCATCGGTACTCATATCGATAGTGTGTCTATACTGCAATATACCCTTGCAAATCTCACATCGGAAAGAAAGAGGAAAGTCAGGGTCAAAGCAGAACAAAACATATATCATGGGTCTTGCCATTAGCAGTATATTTATAGGTGTTACCCAATGATCCCCCTCAACATGTCATTCTTGGGAAGCGAACCCATGACCTTGGCTCTAATACTATTTTTAGGATCAAGCACTTGTACTCATTCCCAAATTATAGCTAACAACAAAAATTATAATTTTATTTCTTAACCAAGTGTCATGTTTGCTCATGACTTCGATGTTTCACTATAGATATTATCTTGGTGTTACGAAACACTTCCTATGATTCAAACTTGGAATCTTTAATCAAGAGCGAAGGATCTCAAGCATCAAATGATCACAATTCTTCAAGGTCTCTTTCTAGTTTTCTAAAATCAAAACTATTTTAAATTTAAATTTAATTTTTGATTCAATTGATTGATAGAAGATTCACATTTTGTTTTCTTTTGGATTTGAAAAGTTATCAAATTAATCGCTAATAGTACGTTACCTTTTGATATTATCGTCATGTACTAAAAACAGCCTTTCTTTCTTTAGTGTCTTGTTTTATTCCTTTCATATTTTGCTTCAACATTTCTTACCCATTAAGGACCTAATTAAATATTAGACTGTCATCAATCAATCCCTCCTTGTACAACTCAAAACTATCAAACTTTAATTTGGATGTCGATACCACAAAGATGATCAAATTGATTGAGTAGGTGAATTTATTTCAGATGTGATTTCAGGTTCAAAATCTCATGCATGTTTTCTCAGCCGAGTTCATCAACGAAATCCACCTAATGTAATTTATATTTTTCGTATAATTTGCAGACTATTATACTGGAGTAAAATTTATCTTATGCGCACTCAGAAAATAACAATTGCTTTCACTTTTTTTAAAAAATGGATGTTGAGTTGTTGACAGCTTTATAGTTTGTACTACAATTTAATCATAAACTTTTTCTTTCTTATTTTATCCTATATGTTGTTTGCTTCTCAATTGTCCATTTTGTGAGCTTTCTCGTAGAAAATGAGCAGAATAATATTTTTGTAAATTACTGTATCCCTTAAATATCTCTACTAGCAATTAAAAAAATGCCAAAACAATGCGTACTTAATTAGCTGTCCATTTTGGTGAACTGAAAAAGGATAATATAAGAGACTATTAAATTAATCGCTGTCTTAATTATATTCATGAAATTTCATAGATATTTACATCTTCTCTGCTTGGCATAGAAAAAATAAATTTTAAAAAATCTTACTTAGATACTGCTTAATTCCTTTGTTTACATCGTTTCAACATGCTGCCAAGTCCTAGGTTCCAGCTTGCTAAGCTAATTCCTAGTAAAAAATCTACAAAATTTTTTTTATCAATTATCATTACATACTGTTTGTGTACCAATGATGTTTTTTTCAAAGACAAAATATTTTAAATATGCACAATCCTCGACTTAAACAAATTTAACGTGTAATTTATTGTACTTACTTCAACACAAATACGTACTTTTCCCTTTTTAGCATTTAGTTTCTAGTAACTACCAAGGTTTCATCTGCAAGGGTTGACTGAGTTCGTTGGGCGAGTGGTTTCCCATAAAGGAGACCTAAGATCAATTTCCCTTACCAGTAGCCTTCTTAGTCAGAGTTCGTTGTACATCTTTTATATAATTTGTGAGCTACTGCACATGTACGGATTTACTAAGTGCGGTTTCCTAGGGAGTTCCCCCCTCCCCAACACACACACACAAAAAAAAAAGTACCAAGGTTTTCCTATAGTCAGAGTTCGTCGTACGTCTTTTGTGTAGTTTGCGAGTTACTGCACAGGTACGGATTTATCCTGTGCAATTTCCTAGGGAGTCCCTCCCCCGCACCCCCACCAAAAAAAAATTAAAAAAAAATACCAAGGTTTTCTTATCAATACATAAATTGCGATTGATTTCTATAATCAATTTTCACCAAAGCCGAATTTGTGTATCATACATATACACCATATGTAGAGGGGATATTCCAAATTTGGTTGGCGAATAAACATATTTGTTTGAGTCACAGTTAATTTATGGTAATGAAAGAGAATTTGTTCAATGAATTTTAGAAGATATAGCAATAGGCAATAGTAATAAAGATATGAATATGTAAGCAGTATGATAAGATTACATGATCATATGATAAAAAACAAATAGCTGGATCTTGGTATTATCGATTGAACTCTGGTATTATGAATTATATTCTACGAACAGGGGGATTTATATGAAATCTAAGGGTGATGAAATTAGCCCATGAATGCATTCATTCAACCCGTTTAAGTTTGCATGAGTCAATGATTCGTTCAACCCAAGCGTCATGAAGTTGGGGAGTTATGCAACTTAAATTGATTCATGATAAATCTTGACAAAATATTTTTAAAAAAATATTATTTTTTATTTGATGTGTTATATATATATATATATATATATATATATATATATATATGGTATAATAAAGAAAAAAAATGATTAGGTAGTCAAAATAAATAGTAAAAATCAAACAAAAAAAATTAAAACTTAGCAAAGAAATTATACAAATTTAGTTATGATTCATTTGTTAGTCCATCTCAGTCTAATCCAAATAATTTTTGGACGGGTGATTTTATTTATTAACTCAGTTCATTTAGACTCGCCTAAATTCAACTCAATTAGTTCTCTCATTAGACACCACTAACCGAAACCTTGAGGCATGGACACTACTCAAGGCGCAAGCAAGTCTAAGATTTTGAGCCAAAAATTGCTCGTAATTTTACTTTGCTTTGCAGTGTCGAATGTGTACAAGGTCATTGGACAACGCAAAAGCTCTTGGCAACTAAAACATGAACTCAAGCAGATCCCGATTATGAAATCTCAAGGTCAATTTTAATTTATCCACACACTTGGTGAAGGCAACACCACAGCTGATCTTCTTGTAAATTTGCAGAGAGTACTAATAGAAACTCTTTCTTCAATGAGGCTGTAAACTTGTCCACTCTGATTATATCTACTTTGAAGAACGACGTTAAAGGCTCCCCGAAATTTAAAATTCAAGTCAAGAAAGGCTTTTCCATCTTTGAACTAGGCTGAACATTTAGTTAACTACTAAAGATGCTTAGTAGCATCTCTTTTTGTGAGCTTAGTTTTTAAAAGGAGAGACCCTCCTGGTTTATTTTGTACTTAGATCGAACTGGATGAGTGGTCTACACTCAAGCTTTGTAATTCTTGAGGTTTAAGGACATATCCACCTTTTTGTACCCTTTTGATCTATCATGACATAAACTCCCATATGGGAACGTTTATAACATTCAGTGCTCATAGATTATATATGTTGTATGAAGTGTATATATTGTGTATAATGCATACATATAGTGTATATACAGCATATAAAATGTGTATTTAACCTTGTTAACATGCATATATAACCTTGTTCCAAAATTTGGGTTGTTTTATGAATAAATTACACAAAATCAGAAATTTAAGTGGCCTTATTATCCAAAATCCCTTATATTTTAAACAATTACTTAAAGTATAAATTACATAAATCTCTTAGTAAGTGAAAGTAATTACATAAAATCCCTTCAGCCTTTCTCTCTCCCGGTTTTGAGAAAGATACTCATACATTTGGTCAACCCTCATACATTGTTGGAATGTATGATAAAGCTGATTAGGCTATATTTAAGGAAAGATAAATCTGATAATATCATTCTGTTCCTTAATTCACGTCATTAATTACTCAATATTTAGTGGTGTATTATTAAATATAGTAACTGAAATTGATCTTGAGCCGGGTGCCTATCGGAAACAGCCTCTCTACTTTTTCAGAAGTAGCGGTATGGACTGTGTACATTTTACCCTCCCTAGACCCCACTTGGTGGGAATTCACTGGGTTTGTTGTTGTTGTTGTTGTTGTTGTTGTAGTAACTGAAATTTAAATTAAAAAAATATGTTAAACATCATATTAAATTTTCTTCTTTGTTGAATTGCGTTCAATGAAGAAAAAATCTTCTACTGCTTTCTTCAGTTCTCAGAAAAATCAATATGAACATATAATAGTACTGCTAATACATATTTTAATAGAAATTTCAGTTGTCGGATTATAGTTGTTAAGTCTTGTTATTTTTTTTCTGATATGTATTGTATTATATTATACGTTGAATATATATGGGAAATTTGATTGTTATAGATTTTAAAGAAGTTCGTTTTTTAATGTGTTACTGCGATTAATGTAATTACTATTGTATTGGTTGTTCCTATACATTCTAAAATGTGTAAAAATCTGATATACTAATGTATAATGACTCATCGTACATATAGACTTATGTATGATGAAATATTTTGACATGATATCTATATCATCATACAATATTTTCGTGAGAAATTTTTCTTTTGCAGCTATCCTTGTAACGTTTTATGCTATAGTAATATACATATAGTGAAGCGTTTGTATGGATCAATCAATTCAATGTTACAATATCTTCATACAATAAAGTTTCATGTATAAGGATACCAAATTTTAGAACATTATTAAACATGCATGTGTAAACCTTATACAATTAATAATATAGTATTAATACATGGATAATGAAATCTTATACATAGAATCATACTGCTAAAACAAATAAAAGACAACCTCATACAATAGTTTCACATGTATGTGTAAACCTTATACAAGTAATAAATATAATCTAATACTGTTTCACATGTATACGAACACCTTATACAATTCACTATATAATCTTAACAACTGTATAATGAAATCTTATACATAAAATAGTGCTGCTAATACATATTTTAATGATAACTAAACCTTCGACAGACGTGGTCGTCTAGAATCATCAACCTTTTTCTTACTTGACGATTTTGGAGCTTTCTTGTTTGAACTTGAAACGACAACTTCCCTCAATTTCTTCATTGTTACTGGATAGTTTCGGTGCTTCGAATGGTTCTCTGTGAAATTGGGTTTTTCATAATCAATAGAACCAAGAACGAAACCAACAATGGGAATAACAATATGTGATCATTAAATGGAGAAGATTCAACTTAATTCGTTTTTTATAAAATTTAGATAACATATATTCCCGGATTCAGAGAAGCATATATTGGATTAAATTGCAATTTTTTTTCTGGGTTTTTGATGAAAATGGAGAAGATTTTGTCGATTTTGGACGGAGAAAAGATAATTTTGGACGGAGAAAATGGAGAAGATTTTTTTTTGGAGAGAGATTATTGTAGATCGGGATTTGTGGGTGTGGAGAGATGATAAGGAGGTTTAATGCAGATAGATAATTGGAGAGATAAGGTAGCAAGATTTTAGGAGGAAAATATGGAGCTATTTGGAATGTATAAGAAGGAAGAGAGAGAAAGTAACAAAGGTAGAGATTTAAGTAATTAATTTGAAATTTTTGTAATTTATTTTCCAATATGGGATTTTATGTAATAAGGTAAAGTTACCTTGTGTATATATATAATTTTTAATTACTTAAAATCTCGAATTTTATATTTTACTCTTCACACATATGAATAAAACTCCACCCTACTTTTACTCCACAATTAAAGCATGCAATCTATTTATTTATGAAGTTTTTTTTTCAAATTTTTCATCCCCTAAAATCTCTCCCAAATTATAATCAATTAATACAACTTTCATCTCATTTTCTGCAACTTCTTCACTAATTTCATTATTTTTAAAAAAAAAATCTTTTTATCAATTTTGAATTCTTTTTTAACTTTTAAGTCAATACCCATTAAGGAAAAGAGAAGAAATTGAACAATCAGTTAAATTTCGACGAGAACGACCAATGTGACGAGGGTGGTGAGGACAAACAACAGAGGGGTAGGGTAGCCAAGTGGCAATGATGGTGCGGACGAACGACGAAGGGGGTGGTGGTGGTGGATTATATGTATCAATCATTAGTAAATTGAACAATCAGTTGTTAGATTTCCGACGATAACGATTAAAGTAGCGGTGGTGGTGAGGATGAACGACGGAGGGGGGTAGCCAAGGTGACGGTGATGGTGCGGACGAATGACGGAGGGAGATAGCCAAGGTGGTGGTGATGATACAGACGAATGATGAAGGAGGGATTATATGCATCAATCATAAGTATCAAGACATATACATATGTATCAATCATATGTATCAAATAAATGTATTTAATACTTCTATAAATATATATATATCAAGAATTTGTATATTTTTTTCATAATTTTAATGACGATGCATATGTCTTTTTGTTCATTTAATGGTTTCACCACCCTCACTTAGTTTGGATATTTCTCAATTGATACATATGGTATTTTATTTAATTCCGTAATACACTTTATACGTGCATCATTGATACATTTTATTCTGTGAGAAACGACATGTGTAACAATGATATAATAGTATGAAAAATATGTATTAGTGTTGTTAATCAGTTATAAAAATATATACATTACCGGTATGATATATTTGTTGTTGGAATACTGGTGATACATATGACATACACTTTGTGATAGTCATTCGTACTTTTAATTTATTTATAAATGTTTGATACATTTAACATATGTTTGACATATGTAACTTATTTATTTTGGTGTGAGATTGAATTTTTAATGGTTAGTGAGTAATTTTACGAAATGCATCATTGTGAAACATCTAGAACCAGATGTATCATTTCCATGATTTGTGCCTAATTTAATCCCCGTAATAATTGAAAATTAGTTACTTCCTTATTTAACTAACTACTAAATTACAAATGTATCACAATGCATATGTATCAAGGCTAAAGATATGTATCATAAATATTAAAATTCAGAATATCACGTAATTAAATAAAAGGAAAAGGACATTGTGTAGCCTTTTTAAAAAAAAATAGCCCAACTTTCTCGTTTTGGACAAAAATAGCACTTTGGACTTTTAAAATATCATTTATTAGCCATTTGTCTAATAAGGCTCATTCCTTCTATTTTACAGGTTTAGCTAAGGCTAAAAGGAAAAAAAGCATGTCTTTTGTCCAAAAAAAAAAAAAAGACTAATAGCTAAGTACACTTTCCTTTTTGAAGTTGGTTTCCAAATATGGTTTTGTGACTCTTCTTTGATTTCTCATTCGAAATAGTCCTTTTTTTTATTTTAATCAGTTGATTCGAAGTTAGTTGTGATGAAATTAAAGAAAAAAACTTCTATGGATTCAAAATTGGCTGGTAAATGTGTTACCTTTGATCCTAATTTCATTGTTAATGACGATTTTGATGATTTTTTCTAATTCCATAACCATTCTTCTTTCTCTTCTTTCTCTAATATGTGATAGTTAAGAACCCAACAAAACTCATATCTCTTTTCTTCTAGTTTTAAATTTTTCTATTAAGAACCCAACAAAACTCATATCTTTTTTCTTCTAATTCTTAATTTTTTCTATTTAGGTTATCCAAATTGAATTGAGTTTGTGAATTATGTGGGTGAATGAAAAATGAGATAGACGAATGAAAGAAGAAAAAATATGCAAAATCTAGAGGTTGATCGGGATGGAAGAAAAGGGATATTATGTTGAAGCTAAAGTAATAGTGGATAGGTATGTGACGAAGAAATTTGAAGGAAATGGATTGTTTTTGAAAAAAAAATGTGTTTTATGATTCGAGGTTGCATAGGATTGATTATATATGGAGATTTCAGAGAAATGAAGGTTTGTATATGATGTGTATAAAAACTGTATATTTAAGGTTTGTATATGATGTGTATAAAAAATGTATATTTAATGTTTGTATATGATTTGTAAAAAAAACTGTATATTTAAGGTTTGTATATGATGTGTATAAAAACAGTATAAAAAATATATATTTAAGGTTTGTAAATGATGTGTATAAAAACTGTATATTTAAGGTTTGTATATGATGTGTATAAAAACTGTATTATATAGAATATATTTTCTATATATGATCTGTATAGAATTTGTATCATTGTTGTATAGAATATGTATATCTATAGGATGTATATAAACTGCATAATTATTGTATAGAGTTTGTATCGAAATAATTATTTTACCTAAATAGTGTATAGAATGTGTATAGAAACTATACAATTATTGTTAAAATGTGTATATAAGTTGTATCATTATTTATATAAAATATGTATTTATGTATTTGATATCAAATATGTATTTGAAAGAAAAAAGTATTTTATACAATAATAATTCAATTTTTATAATTATTGATTATTTTTTGTTTTGATAGAATTTAAAAAAAAAAACAAATCAATTCTTCTTTGAAAAAAGGAGGAAAAAAAAAAGTAAATTAGTGATAGAAAGCGTTTTTTTCTTTTAAAAAAAGAGTTGCAAAAAAAGGAAAAAAAATGAAAAGAACTAGTGATTTTTGCTTTAAAAGATAATTCAATAGAAAAGTTTTTTTATAAAAAAAAAAAAATAATAAAAGGAACAGCCGAAAGGTAAAAAACTTGTTGTCAGGCCAAAAAGGTTAAAAAGGCTAAAAAGAGGAATTTCAAATTCAATGGCTAATTTGGTGGCATTATTTTACAAGGAGGTGATATTTTTGTCCTTCTCCCTAAATAAAATTATGGAAAAAGTATTAAAATCCATTAAAAATCCGGGATTTATGTAAGTTATCCTTGTTTTATGCTATTTATTGGACTAACTTATTATTCGATGCGAAATTTCTCCTAAATCTACATTCAGCCCAGGCCCAATATAATCCATGGACCTTGGTTAAGTTTTGACATATTGTATACTACATCATTATACTTATTATTCATTCTTTCATCTCACAAATACTGTAAAATATCTTGAGCAATTTCCTTAAAAAGGCATACTAGATTATAGGGTAAAACGAATTAATTAAAATTTATAATATAATTTTTTGATTAACAAAGATATTCTTTAGACCTCATCATTAGCATTTAGCATATCTTATGTTGTTTTTTCATTGTAGATCTTCTGTCTTAATCAATGATTAATGCAAATTCCTATCCTTGTACAAAACATCTCTAATGATATATTTAACTTAAATTAAGTGAAGTACCAGAGAAAGTAGTGATTTGTGGCTAAATGTTCCTTTTTTTCGAAAAAGAAAAGAAAAAAATGGAGAAAGTTGGAAAGAAATAATTCAGCCCATTAATTGATTATCATAATGTATATACAATGTGGTCCTAATCAAGATGTGCCTCTCATTATGATTGCCAGCATAATTTATTTTCCTTTAAGCAGTACCTTTTTATAAAGCAAAAGGATCAAAAGATTAACTTAAGTAGCTGCTTACATAACTGTTCAAACTAAAATAGCCCATAAATATATAATATATATGTATACTATGTATAATCCATATATATAACCTATATATACCTACTAAGAACAGATGTATCGTAAATCCAATTTGCTATTTGAGTAAAGATTTCTTCAGGATTAGACTCCCATGAAATATATATATATATATATGCTACAAGAAAAAGGGTGTATTAATTAGTGTATTTGTTTTATCTAAAGCTAGGAGTTAGAACCCTCTATTAGTGGATAATTATAATTGTTTAGGAATAAACAATGGAGTTCACAACTTAGTTTTGGTGGAAGCATTTCTGAAAGTAGACCTTTTTTGTATCTGTCAATTTGATGTTCAAGAATTTAGCTTATTTTAGCAAAAGAATGTCTAAAGTGATTGCATTATTAGGATTTTGGGTTTCTGTTAAGGCAAATTTAGAGATATCAAATGAGCGAGTTGAGCTGAATATGAATAAATGAGTGGGATGCTGATTTGCTCAAGAGCTACTTGAACTTAAATGAGCTAAAAAACGTGTCAAAACCCAACACATTCAATTCTTAGTAATAGTTTTTATTTTTTATTTTTTTGCTATGGCTATATGTAACGTGTCAAATAAAACAAATATCTTTTAGAAAATATTTTTTTAAAAAAATCGTGCGTTAATTTGGACAGTGTATCAAACCAGTCTTATATAGGCTATCATGAATTGGATCGAAATGGCATGAACAAATAAATAAATTAATTAATAAGATCAATAATTAGCTCAAACTTAAACAAACTTGGTCTAATCATATTTTTTTATTGGATAATTATGTCACCTTGGGCTTATCATTCTTTTTCCTTCAAAAATTTCAGTTCACAATTTAATGAGAAATTCTCGAAGTTAGGAAGGTAAAATTAGCTAATGAAAACATGCTCGTTCAACTGGAGCGAGTTAAACCTAAATCTTGAATGTTCAGAATTATTGCAGATATAATGCGGAATAAATAAAATTTCTCCAAAAAATATTATTTGTTCATTTCGGATTATATTATTATACTTACAATAGTTATAAATATTATCGAGTTTCAGGGTCTAAATATATGCTAACAAACGTGTCTTATAAAGTTAAGAAGACATGGAACGACAATTTTTTTTTAAAGAAAAGTGACCATAAAAAATGATGAAATTGATGTTCATTTAATTAATTAAATTTACTTTTCTTTCTTGTGATGCGTTTTTTGTCCAATATTTTACACAAACTTTCTTTTAAACAACTGAAAATGCTAAATGACCCTAATTTTTTTTGCCCAAATTTGGTTATAATTGTGAAAAAATTTACATAGTCCTGTGAGTCTTTTCACAAATAAATTTCCACATAGGATAAAAAAAAAAAATTCCTTAAACAAATATACATGCAAGATTTTCTACTTTTCTAAAACCAATTTAATTTTATAGTAGTTGACTTTGACCCTGAGGCTTTTAAAGAGTCTAATTTTACTGCACTTTGTTTTCGTTTTGGTACGGTGTAGAAGTTGTATTTTGTATATAGAAAAACAGGGACATTTAAGAAATATTAAAATCATGGTCAAAATTTTTTAAGTTATAAATGATAACGGCTGATCAAAGTACTATTTTTTTTTTTCTCAAAAGGAAGTAGAATATATTAATTAAGTAATTAATTAATTAGTGTTTTTTCATGTGTAAAAGTGCTTATGATTAAATGATATGACTACATGAAAGATCATCCAAGGTTATATGAATATAGATAAGACATTTTTAATAGAAAAGTACTTAAGAGTTATTGAAAGTATTAAATTAGAGTCTTTAATTGTCGTTCACTCGTTTGTTTGAAGAAGATATGTGGTTGCAAAAACTTAGTACCCAAAGTATGTGTGTTCATTGCCTTTTTTGGGGGTTTTGTTTGTTGTTTTTTTTTGCGGGGGGGGGGGGGGGGGGGGTGGGTGGGGTGGGGGGGGGGGGGGTTGAAGGGAAGGTGTTTATAGACCTACATTTTATTTATATCATGAAATGAATAATTAAAGAATTAATGTAAAATAAGGTATATTAACCTAACTTCAAGCATACAAGGTAAGCAAGCAATTTTAGACCAACATGAATGGTAATGAGATAATTGAGATTCTTTCACTTTTAATTAGAAGTTTTGAGTTTCAACTCCTGAAAATGAAAAATCATATTAAAAGCACCGCTCTCAAAAATGAAAGTTGCAATGTGTGAATTTGACTTTAATCAGACTTCAATATGAATATCGATGAGCGAAGAAAAACTCAAAAAAAAAAAATAGTTTTAGTAAGCTACACTATTTTAAATTTATTTATCTTTCTATGTCGATGTTAAAAGAAAACAAAAACTTTAAATAATTTAAATTAGTTTAGAAACTTTTTCTTATTTTTATTAGATATTCAATATTCGCTTGCTTCAAAAATTTAAATTTATACCGCATAAGATTCAATTTTTCAAAAAATCCTTCGATCGAAAATTTTCTTAGGCTCAGACCTAAAATTGGAGAAATCATGTAATAAGTTTGAGTAACTCATATACTTTTCTTTTCTATTATATAGAAGAAGTGGTTTCGACCACCTCTTATACAATTATCAAAAAAATTCTCTACTTCCACTTAATTACATATCATACCCTAATATATAATAATTTTATTGTTTCATCATAATGGTCTAAATATTTAATATATTCTATTAATTTATATTAATTAACTATAACTACATATTGGAAGTAAATTTTATTTATTTATTTAATTGGTTATCATGTTCAAAACTAATTTGTTACCACAAATCACAATAAATAATAACTTAAAATATTTAAAAGACATATAGAAATTTTATTGACTCTCATTATTTTAGCAATGCCACATAAATTGAAATAAAAGAAAAAGTACTGCAAATCATAATAATTAACAACTTAAAATATTTAAAAGATATATAAAATTTTAGTTGACTCTCAAAATTGTATCGAAACCACATAAATTGGGACACAAGGAGTAAATATATTATTTGATAATTACGTAAAAATTATTATAAATCACAATAATTAACAAGTTAAAATATTTTTTAAAAAAATATTTTAACTTGTTAATTAATGTGATTTATAATAATTTTTA
>NC_061111.1:15996538-16044813 GCF_002878395.1 Capsicum annuum
GCAAATCATAATAATTAACAACTTAAAATATTTAAAAGATATATAAAATTTTAGTTGACTCTCAAAATTGTATCGAAACCACATAAATTGGGACACAAGGAGTAAATATATTATTTGATAATTACGTAAAAATTATTATAAATCACAATAATTAACAAGTTAAAATATTTTTTTAAAAAATAGATAAAAGTTCTATTCAACTCTCAAAATTTTATCTGTGCAGCATAAATCATGACAAAAAAAAATTATCTTAATTAATTGCAACTAAATATTTAAAGTAAATCAACTTTATTATTTTAATTGACTTTTATATAGAAAAATAATCTTTTTATTTATTTATTTATTTAGTAAATTTAAATTTTAAAATTATTTTTTTCTTATATAGAAATACTAATATTTAAACTTAACTTTAAATTTTAAAAGTACAAAATTAATAAATTGAATTTAATAAAATAAATTTCTAATGAATATTTTCTTAGAATTTGTGTTGGGTCAATATGTATCAAGTTAAAAAGAAATAAAGAAAAATATATAGTAGAATTTTATTATTGTGAAAGATAAATATAATGCACTATCCAATAATGTGTAATAATATTATATTTTGTATAGGCAAATATAGCATTTCGTATTTAATTAATATACTATTCCGGTGAATTATCGATGAATACTATTGAGTATGATAAAATTATATTAATTGTTATAGTCATAACATAATCAATCGCACTTAATTAATTATTATGAGTCATCTAGGTATTAAAAAATAAATAATATTTAATAAAAAATAAAATAGACATAAAATGTGAAATTAACTCTTAATGTTTTAAATTAAATTTTCATCTTTCGAGCGATGATTTTACTATATCACTCCTTATTATAAGTCATTTATGTATTAGAAAAATACGAATAACAAAATGATATGTCAACATAAAATATTTGATGGACTATCAAAATTATATTAGTGTCACATAAATTGGGAAGAGACAAAAGAAGATATAAAGTAACATATATTATTTGGAAAGAAAAAGGTCCGCTCTTATAGAAGAGCTACAGAGGCGGATGCGGATTTAGTCCGAGCTAAGTTCATAGATATTTGAAATTAAAAGTATTGTAAATAACAATAATTAACAAAAAAAAATTTAAAAATTGACTGATTTATGTTTCAGCTGCTTCAATCGTGATTTTAATGTACAGTGATGTTTAAAGAGGGTAAAATGGCATAATGAGATTTAAAGAGGATAAAATGTATGTAGTAAAGTATGAAAAGAATAAAGCATAAGTAAATTTTATTACTATATTTTAAAGAAATTAAAGAAAAGAAGTATAAAAATTATTTGCAAAAGATTTTTACAAACTAATTTAAATATAAATAAAGTAAATTTAGGTACAAAAAATATGTATCTATCACAAATTTACTATCAAACACTTCGTACTTTTTTAATATTAGCAAATTTTCTATCAAACTTTCTACTTCAAGATAAATCTTAAAACTTAAAAATTATAATCTACATATTCTATTGCTGACAAGGGCCTTGCACTTCTAGGGGATAATAGAAAACATGCCTGAGCATGTTCTTCATAATATATTAAACTTCAGTTAAACTTAAAAGTAAAACTATGTATTAATTAACTTTAATTTAATAATAATGATATATGTAAAGATATGTTCCATAAAGCATCTTTTTTAAATGGCACTTCTACTTAACTCGATCAACTTAATTTTGTATAAACAAATAATGCTTTTAAAAAGTTTGTGGGTCCTTCGGATTTTAAGCATATCTAATGATGGTTAATGGCTTGTTTAAAGTCCAATATACGACAAGCTTTCTGTTAAAATAATATTTATAAAAATCAATTGAGATTATCAAAAAATTTATCGTTGATATATTTAATCAAAGTAATGACAAATGAGCGCATTTTCTTACTTTGCATGTGATCATCTTAACATTTTAAAAAAAGAATCGTGGTTCTTTCTGTTAAAAACAAACTCTTACGAAAATACAAGATGAGATTATACATAATACTAAACTTTTATAATTTAATTCTTTCTTAAATTCAACATAACAAGAAATTTACTGTATGAACTGTCTGTCGTTATTCTTATTTTTACTCTCTCTCCTATCTTTCTCTTCCAGGAGGGGGCAGGGGTGGAGTGAGGAAATCGGTAAAGAAGAGATATATTACTTATAAAAATATTTGTCATTAATTTTTTTCAGTATATTATAAAATAAAATTTCATCTACTTATGAAATTTAATAAATCAAGAGAATTAATTCTTTTTCTTCAATTTAATCCTTTTGATTAAATAATTATTTCTCAAACTTATTTTTTGTACTAGGAATCACAGTTAGATTTCCAAATTTTAATAGAGTAATATGAATAATTTAATAAAATAAAAATATCCTAACAAACTTTTGCTAAATATTTTGTCCTCAATCAAAGCTCTGATAGTTTGGAATAAAATTGGAAATGTCTGAGGGAAAAACACACACATGTTCCAACTTCACATAATCATATATTCCTATATGCATATGGAATAGATCTAGTCATAAGATATATTAATTAAATTAAACAACACTGTAATTTAATTAGTTCATATTAGAAAAAAAAACATTTACTATTGCTTTTGAAGAGCGAAAGTCTTGTTGACATAATTAACAATTTCAAGAATTTAGCTAATTAATAATGACATGGTTGTACTTTTAGTACGTTGATCCATAATATTCATTTCTTTAAGAATGACTTCGACCTTATATTAAAAATCATGGTCTTAAAAATAATAATATAAATCATCTCCTATTTTATCCAGTTCGTTAACTGTGTCCAAACTACTAGAAAGTACAATTTTAAAAAATAAAGGGTAAAAAGTAATCATCTAAGTAATATTTTTGTTTTTTACCACTAATAAATAATGCCTATGAATACAAGATTGGAATAATTAACAATGATGGAAGCTTAAAGATGCATTTGACCACAAAATATTATACTCCATATATAGGTGAAACAGTAATTGTTACTAATTAAAAGTAAAAATAACAAGTTCTTGATGAACATAATAAAAAAATGAATGGCTACAAGAAAAGCCCTAAGAGTTTGTTTGAGTTAGTTGATTATAAATAGGTGATATATCTTAGGTGCAAAAATTCTTTTTATAAATTTTTAGATACATGTTAAGATAAAAGTGTTGAAACTATTAACAAACAGTTGATACATTTTTTATAAAAAGATAAATTTAACAAGATTTCATTGGATTATTAGTTTAGCTAATCGTTAAAAAAATTCATAGAACGAATAACCAACCTGATAAATTAATATACAAAACACAAATACACGAGGTCGGTTATAATCCCACCTAGCTGTTTTTTCCACTTATGTTACATTGCTAGTATAAAATATGTTAGGATCCCTTTTCATACCTATTTTTGAAATAATTAATTTGAGTTAAAGGTACATTAAAATAATCTCTCTAGTTTCATAAATTAGAGATAAGGTTTACGTACATTATTCTTCAAACACTACACTTATAAAATTACATTAGATATAATGTTGCTGAACCTAAACCGTAAGAAAATCATCCTTAAATCACCAAGTGTATGTTTTCTTATGTAGTTGGATATATTAATACATAAATAATTAATATAAGAATACAAAAATTATATATAATTAAATTTGGCATAATTAATTTTGTTCCTACATCTTTTCTAGACTATTATTTCTTGAGTCGAGAATTTATCAGAAACAGTCTCTTTATCTCACCTCTAAACTAGTGGTATAGATTACATTCACTTACCCTTCATAGCCCCTATTTTGTGGATATAACTTGGTAAGAAGTTGTTGTTGTTGGCAAAACTATTCATGCATTATAGATTTTTCACTAAATACACATATAATGCTATCAAATAACCATAGAGCTAAACAAAAAGTTTCTATGAATATTTGGCGCTTTCCGTGATTATCTACCTTAGAGGTGGTTTGATAGAGTGTATCAGAATAATGCAAAATATGGTGTATTAATAATATTTGTATTAGTAATGCTTTCGTTAGTTATACTTGCATTAGTTATGCTTGTATTTTTCTTATGTAGTGTTTGGTTCGATGTATTAAAAAAAACATGAATTACATAGTTTTTTTTTTTAAAAAAAATTCTTTAACGTAATACCCTCAATATATATGTTGGAAAGGATGCAAATTTTTTTTTGAGGGATAATAGGGTCTTTAAGCATGTTAATGCATGCATTAGATTCATTGCATTACTAATGCTATGGATTTTGAGGTATTGTAATACACACCTCAATACATAATACAATGTATAACTAATGTTTGCATTAATTATATATAGAGTAAAAAGGTATACCAAATAAGATATTATTAATATACATTAAACTAATACATATATTAATATTTTAATACATTCTATCAAATATTTAGTTGATGTGATGGAGACGTGAAAGAATAGAGGGAGTTGGTGGGAGGATTTTCTAAGATGACAAAATATATCAACCAACAAAGAGTCGAATCTTTAACAAAGTCAAGGGGGCTCTTAACATTTTTGGTGGCACTACATTATTTGCTTGTTCTTGCATTCTTTTCTTTTGTTTCTTCTCAAGTTTGTTTGATTAACAAATTAAAACATGAACTATTATTAGCCATTATTATCAAGGATATGTCCAAAAAAATTTCTCTTTTGTGTTGCTTTCTTCCAAATTGGGGCAATGAATTTAACAACGGGTTGCTCGGATGATAAGTATCCGAATAAAATGAATGAATCTTTTAATGTTCAATAAATATATTAATTATTTTTAAAAATTATTTTTTATTTTCTTGGTGGATTTTTGTACTATCTCTAGTTTTAAGAAAAGTTGATACTTTCAAAGTTCAACGTGTAGTATTGAATATTGATAAATGATCCTTTGATTAATTTTATTAACTAGCTTTTTTAAAGGATGTGTCATATTTCAAAAAATTATTTAATTTATTTTTGATCTGAGGAAATACTAATCATTATTATATTAATGTACTCGCCTCAATTAAATATTAAAATTACATAAAGTTATTTCATTATTGATGACCATACTACATAAACAAATTAAACAAATAACTAGCTACAAGAAAACTACGGAGTAGTAATTAATAACTAAAATAACAGAAAGCAATTGAAATAGTGAAAGTTCGAATTTTATTTTAACCATGGATAACAACATGCAGCATAGCAACACGTGAAATCAAAAGTGTAAAATATTGAAACTCACAAGTATTTGCATTTGATATCTAATTCAATATTCAATGAAGTCAATAATAGTGTTATATAAAATGCACTAAACAGAAAATCTATCATGAGTTGAAGCAGATAAAATTATCTCCATATATGAGTTGGTGGTCTACAATGTTTCATAAATATTCTCTTGAACTTTGTAAATATTTCGATGAGGCATGAAGTGGAATAAAAATAAAAAAGGAAGGAAAAATGTCAAAATGGAAGGAATTATTTGCATAAAAAGAGCTATCATTTGTACTTACAATATGAAGTGATAATTTCAAATCACCGTTTGAGAAATGCAATTTGGGATCAAGCTGTTTTTCAAATTCTCTAAAAAGCATAATTTGAAGGTTCACATCGTGATTTTAAATTTTTATACATGTAAAACTTGACTCATAAATTTATATTTTTGTAATATAAAAGATCCATCATTTTAAATTTTTTAAAAGAAGACTCATGCTAGGCGTGAAATGATTGTCAGTACCATGTAAAAGAATTGTATTTTTTTTTTAAGGGGAAGGAGAATGCGGGAGGGGATTACAATGTAGAGAATCAAACCCTCACCAACAAAGTGAAAGTTCGGGTAACTAACTAACTAATCTACTAAGATTTTCCGTAAACGAATTGTATTAAACAATAGTTGGTTACTACAATTGTTAATCAGTGAATTTTTACAAAATTATGTGTATCTGAAGTATGTAAACTAGAATATTCAGTTTAACAGGGACACAAAGATCATATCCAATTTAGCAAATGCCCAACGCTTTAGAATATTTCGATATCCTATTTATGAATTATGATTTTCTTCTGATAAAATCATATAAGAAGTGAGAAATTTTGATTATTTTGATTAAAAAGACTCTCCGTTTCATTTAATGTGATGCGTTTCTTTTTAGTTCGCCTCAAAAAGAATATCACCCTACTATATTAGAAAAAATAAATTAAACATTAAATTCCCCTTTTGTTCTTAATAGAATGATTTTAAAGTTAAAACCACATAAATATTATAGAATTACTTTAAACCACAAATTTTAAAAGTGTGCTCTTTTTATCTTAAACATCATATAAAATCAAAGAATATCACGTAAAAATAAAAAAACAAAATAAAATACTACACTTGAAAAATCCAGATTACATATGAAACTTTGAAACTTCAAATCCAAATGAGCCATGAGTTAGATATAGGGCATGGGTAGGTGAGGGGAGAGGACCCCCCGAGTTTTAAGGGCTCAAGAAATTGAATTGACCCTTTTGTCAGTATTTGATTAATTTAAAGTGGTAAGTATTTATTTCATGATTACATGTTCCAAATTTTAGTTTAATATCAAAAAGGATACTTATTTGAGAATTGAGATGAAGGAAAGTATTAAACCTTGTAGGGATTAGTTCATTCCAACCTCGACGTCATAAGGTTAACTCTTATTAACCACACAGAGTGAAGGCTAATCAACTTAAAATTTGCTAATAAGAAGTCTAGAGCAGTGGTATGAACCTTTTTACCGCATTTGTAGGTAGTAATATGATATAGATGCATTTTATCCTCCACAAATCTCATTAATATTTGGTAGGGGCAGCTCTAGGAGCCTAGGAGGGGTTCTCGAGAACTCAGTAACTTTTGTGCGGATCTAATATTTATATAGAGAAATCTAATAAATATATAATATTTATAAGTTAAAAATTCATAAATAAAATTTATTATTAATCTAGTAAAATAAAAAAAAACTTGTAAAAATTTTATTAACCTCCTAGTTGTGGATTCGAATCCCCTCTATATTTGGGAATACATTAGTATGTTGTTGTAAGAAATCTAGAACAATGTGTAATAAATCATTTTCTATTTTAATTGGATTATTATAGTGGATTTCATGTATGTAATTGGTTAATGTAGACAAATCATATTTCCGTTTCATTTTCATGTAGCGGCTTTTTTAAAAATCCGTCTGAGAATGTCATCTTATTATATTTAGTAGTAATAATTTAATTTTAATTTTTTTTTTTTTAATGAGATGATTTACAACCACATGTATTTAAAGATTGGTTTAGATCATAAGTTTACTTGGAAACGACTCTTTACCAAAATTAAGTTGAGGCTGCATGCAATAAATTCTAGTGATTAAGTTTTTCTCTACACATAACGAAAACTTAATACATCTCCTTTTTTATTTTAGATCATAAATTTTAAAGTCTTTATTTTTTTCCTTAAATTAGTGAATATCATATTTAATTAAATAATACCATATAAAATTAAACGATATTTTCATAGAAATATCTCTGTACTTGTATATTTTCATGATATATTATGATAGATGGACTGATTAGAAATGTTGATTTGTCCTTTAGAAAGCTGAAGAGAGAAGTCAAAAAGATTAGAGAGATTGGATAAGACAAAGTGTGAGTAGGAATAAAGATAAGACAAATGTAGGAAAAAGTTTTTCAAAACCTGCCACAGAGTTGATGAGGCTCACCCTTTGATTTGACATTTTTGATTCTGTATTCCATAAATCTTCTTCCTGTCAAATTAGTGCCATATTTTAAACAAAAAAAATAAAATAGTATTAGCAAATCTTTTTCTTAATTTTCAATGTCAATTTCGAATTTTGATTAATTTAGTTTTATGTGTTTCATAAAGTCTATTAAAATGAGAAGCGTTCTCTATCTAAAAGAATTACTCCCTCTGTGTCAAGGGGAGTATTTTATTTATAGCTCAAAGCTAAAATCTCAATTAGAATTAAAGAATTATATTATCACACGGCAATCTTTGTTGAATTGATGGTCTTTACCTTTTCTTTGCTTTTAATTTGCCTTTTATGCTTGATCTGTGGCTTTGATTTTGCGTGCTAATCGGATATAACTCTAATAAGTTTCCGTTTGGCTATAGCTGTGGGTGTTGAATTTCAAAAACAAAAAATTTGAAAATATTGTTTATTCGTGAATTAGCCAGTTTTGAAATCCAACTTCACCTTCTTCTAATTTTATTTTTTAAATAAAAAAACAGAAAACTAAAAAGATAAAGGGTGTGTTTGGCATGGAGAAAAGTATTTTTAAATTTTCTTATGTTTAATTAGTTAAAATTCTTGAAAAATATTTTTTCTAGGTAAATAAGTTTGTTAAAATGAAGAAAATAGCCTCCCTAATGGAAGAAGTGTGGAAAGGAAGTTACACAAGTGATGTTCGACATATTGATAATGTCCTCCTTGTAAGGATTTAAACAAATTGTATAACCTAAACAATCTAATATATATATATATATATATATATATATATAATCCTATCAATCATTCAAAAACATAGAACTACATGATTTTCACATAAATATAATTATAGTAATTCAGTAAAGAATTACTTACCTGAGTTCTCAGGAAGCACAAAATAGAGGTATTGTTTCTCTCTCTTTACCTTACATTTCAGAATAATATTTGATGGATCTTATTCTACTTTTGGCGGAGAGAGGACCCTTTTATAATATAGGAAATAGACAGTTAAGTTTCTCACGTTCCATCAACGTGATTTGTGGATATAATAATTATCCCACTAACAGTCAGTAATTATCCACTAACAGAATAATCAGTAGTTTAATTCTACTAGGTAACTTCCCCATACAAATTTAAGATTTAACTTATTCAATTATTATTAAACCAAAATAAATTAAATTATGTGGGCCAAAGAAAATTACATTCTCCCACTTAACACACATAATGTTAATTTAGTGGTTTAATAAGTACGTCAATCCTATGCACAATTAACGTTAAATCCAATATCATTTGTCATTGTTAAATAAATCAACTAAAATGAGTCATGGCGATTGTACGTCACTTTACTTGACATAATTCCTTCCATATACTACAATATTAGTCTATTACCGAACATAACCTTTCAAATACATAACGAGTCCAACGATAATAGTTAGGATACTTTATCTAAGTCAGAACCTGTTATCATCATTCACAATATTATGTATATAAGAGAAGACAGGTAACAACAAAAATATATATGATAAGATAAAAACAATGGAAGACTCAAAAACTACTCAAAATAGTTCATACTTTCAAGACAAACCCAAGAGCAACACAAAGACACTTCTCGGCCAATAATACAACACTAGTTTGACAATGAAACAAGGAATAAATGACACCAAATCAGCCAACCAAACTAAGTTACAACAACACAAGATGATGAACAACAACAATATGATAACAACAACAAGAAACACAGCTTGAGTTTACAAGAAAAAAAGAACTACACTAATACAAGATTACAATAAAAGAAATGGATAGATAGATAGACAATTGATGGTATAATCTTAAGAACCCAAGGGCTTATTCCACTCCTGGACCCTTAACACCATACACAATATAGACCTATCTCTTACGTGACACAAGATCGGATTCCACCTCTCAAGCATCGATATTTCCAAGCAAAACTCAATCACTTGTTATTCCATACTAGTTTTTGACCTAGTTTCGATTTGGTACCTCAAAGGAGGGAGGACTTGCGTTCTTTTGTGTCTTATGATTTAATACCTTCTCAAAAACTAAGTAATGAAATCCTACATTGTTCTTTATATAGTGTATTACATAATAGAAACTGAAATGACCAAAAGGCCCTTCAACTAAGGGGTGCCCATCAAGTGTTAGGAGTGGACTGATTTTGGTATGTTTTGGGCCTCTTTTACACTTCAATTGCATACTCTAAGTCTCGGTTCTAACGCACTCTTATAAGTCCATATCTGTGATTATTCTTGTATCATCCTCTCCATCTTGAGAGGAATTTGCCCACAAATTCACAACTTCACCTCGTTCAATCGGCCACTTCAAAGAAACCACTCAAAACAGCCCACAAAATATGAGATGGCACAAAACAGTCCGCAAAACACATGAGGAATCCGAGAGCTCAATAACATAAGTCTCGGCCAACATTTTCATTTTGAACCTCGTCTTCCTCTCCATCTTGATCCTTGTCTTCAATCTCATTCGAAACATATCCCACCTCTTTTCTTGGTGGAGGGTTCCTTGTGGTTCTCTACACTTTCCCCTCAACTTCTCTTCCTTCATATAAGCATCATTGTAGACACCATGTCTTTCATGTTCCTTTCTATCATACTCCTCTACATGGATATATCGATTTTGGTAAAGTGGAGTTTCGGTCAAAAGGAATGATTTGGTAAGGTGGAGATTTGGTTGTGAAGCTTGGATAGGAGAAAATTGACTTCTAATTCTTTGTTGGACTTGATCGAATTGAGGTAGAAGTGACTTATTTAGGTCTCGGGTTTAAGGACATTTGGTGGTTTGGCTTATGTCTATGTCATTTGGTGGTGGTCTTGGAGGATTGATCATTTGAGGAAAAGTTTCGGGAGTAGAAATACGATACTTGTACTTCTCCTTAAAACATAAACCCTCGTTTTATGAAAATTGGTTGAAATATGATATAAAGTCTTTTGGTGGTTGGGGTCTTTTATGACTTAACAAGTACCACATCTCGTCTTTCACCTTTCTAAGATCTAAAGTTCACTTTAATGTTAACAAGGTGATGAATATGAAGAAGAACTTCAAGAACACAACAACCACAAGAAGAACAACCAACAACAATCTCCAAGAACAATAAAAATTCCACAACAACAAGGTCAACTACAAAACCTCCAACAAACGATCAAGTCCTTTTAGTGTGGTATTTTGGTCTTAACAAGGGGTGAAGGTTGTGATGAATAACAAAAACACAATAATAACTTTTCAAGAACAACAACATCACCAAAAAAAAATCCAGCCCAAGTCCACAAGAATTTCACCACATGGCCAAGAACAACAACTTTAACTCACGACCACTTTTAGGTTCACAACAACAACTTCAACAAGTTCAAGATCAAGTTTAGATCTAGACTCAAAGTGTTAGGGAACAAGAAAACTAATACTAGAACCAACAAAAAGAAATCCTAAACCTAGACTCCATAATTCGGCCAAGACTACAACAACAAGAATAATAATTTCTCGGATAAGAACAAAAAACGAACAGATTGCACCTTTTTTTGGAATTTTTCATTTTTCAACAATTTTTTTTTATTTTTAAGTTTACAAGCCCAAGATTGATCTTGTAGGAAAACGATCAAGTCATGCTCTGATACCAAATGATACGATAAAAACCACGAAAGACTAAAAAACTACTCAAAAAAGTCCACACTTTCAATACAAACCCGAGAGCAACACAAACACACTTCTCGGGCAACAGTACAATAGGCGTTTGACAAGGAAACAAGGTGTAAATGGCACCAAATCATCGAACCAAACTAAATTACAACAACACAAGGTGATGAACAATAACAATATGATAACAACAACAACAAAACACGACTTGAGTTTACAAGAAAACAAGAACTATATGAATACAAGATTACAATAAAAGAAATGGATAGATAGATAGACAATTGATGGTATAATCTTAAGAACCCAAGAGATTATTCCACTCTTGAACCCTTAACACCACACACAATAAAGACTTATCTCTTACATGATACAAGATCGGATTCCACCTCTCAAGCATCTACGTTTCTAAGAAAAACTCAATCACTAGTGATTCCACACAAGTTCTTGACCTAGTTTCAATTTGGTGCCTCAAAGGAGAGAGGACTTGTTTTCTTTTATGTTTATGACTACAACCTTCTCAAAAGCTAAGTAATGAATCCTATATTGTTCTTTATATAATGCATTACATAATAGAAAATAAAATGACCAAAAGGCCCCTCCATTAAGGAGCACCCATCAAGTGTTAGGAGTGAATTGATTTTGGTATATTTTGGGCCTCTTTTACACTTCAATTGCACACACCAAGTCTCGGGTCCAACACACACTCTCATAAGTCCATATCCCCGATTATTCTTGTATCAATATATAATTTGAGCTCAAAGTGTCAATTACATAAACATAATAAAGTCTTTACAAGAAATCATTCATTGCTATCAATAAGACCCCATCCTTTCAACATGTTCAACAAATATTTTGGGCGGTAATCCTTTCGTCAAAGGATCAATGATCATAAGCTTGGTGCTAATATATTCAATTGACACTTTATGTTTCTGGACTTCTTCTTTAACCGAAAAGTATTTTAATTCCATGTGCTTAGCACTTTTTGAATACTTATCATTTTTAGAGAAGAAAACTGTTGCAGTATTATCACAATAAATTTTCAGCGGCTTGGCTATATTGTCGACTAGTCCAAGTCCTAAAATAAAATTTCGTAGCCAATTAGCTTGGACTGTGGCCTCAAAGTATATCACAAACTCAGCTTCCATAGTGGATGCAGCTATAACAGATTGCTTCACACTCTTTCATGATATTGCTCCTTCAGCTAACAAAAACAAATATCTAAATATGGATTTTCTTGTATCTACACAACCAACATAATCCGAGTTTGAATATCCAACCACATCTAGATGATCAGATCTTCTATAATTGAGCATATGATCTTTCGTTCATTGTAAGTATCGCAACACTTTCTTTGCAGCCTTTCGGTGATCCATTCCAGGATTACTTTGATATTGGTCTAGTATTCCAACAACAAAACTGATGTCTGATCTTGTACTTGTTCGGGCATACATCAGACTCCCAACTATTGATGCATAAGGAATATCTTTTATTTCCTTTCGTTTTAAGTCATTGTTTGTACATTGATTGAGACTAAACTTATCTCCTTTCTGAATTGAAATGGGACTTGATGAACATTTTTTCATTCTAAATCTCTCTAATACTTTTTCAATATAGGTTTTCTAATACAATTTCAACAATCCTTGTGATCTATCTCAAAATATTTTTATCCCAATCATATAGGATGTCTCTCTCATATCTTTTATTTTAAAGTTGTTAAAGAGATATTTCTTGGTATCGTGCAAAAAAACAAGATCATTCATAGCAAGAAAGATGTCATCAACATACAAGACTAACATAATAAACTTACTCCCACTGACCTTCAGATATATACACCGATCAACAGTGTTTTCTTTAAATCCAAATGAGACAATCATTTTATTAAACTTAAGATACCATTATCGGGAAGCTTGTTTAAGTCCGTATATTGACTTCTTAAGTTTACACACCATGTGTTCTTTTTCTTTAATAAAAAATCCCTCAGGTTGATTCATATAAACTTCTTTCTCCAAATTTTCATTCAGAAAGATTGTTTTCACATCCATTTGATGTAGCTCTAAGTCATAATGAGCTACCAAGACTATTATAATTCTGAGTGAATCTTTTCTAGAGACAAGTAAAAACATCTCTTTATAGTCAATGTCATCCTTTTGAGTAAAAGCTTTAGCAACAATTCTGGCCTTGTAACATTCAATGATGTCAGTTGAGTCACATTTGGTCTTAAAGACTCATTTACACCCTACTCTTTAGCAACCTTCGGGTAATTCAACAAGGTCCCAAACTTCATTCTATTCCATAGATTTTAACTCATCTTTCATAGCATTTATCCATTTATAAGAATTGTTGCTTTAAATGGCTTGTGAAGATGAAACTATATCATTATTAATTCCCAAGTCAGTTTCTAACTCATGTAGATATACCAAATAATCATTAGAAATAGCAAATCTTCTTTGCCTTTGAGATCTTCTTGATGCTACTTCTTGTGGTTCATCTACTACAGGTTCATTAATTATGGTTTCGCTGTGATTAGTAGGAACATTAATTTGTTGTTCTTGTTGATTACTTTGTTGTGCAACAGCTTCAGGAACAATAAATTTAAAAGAAGTAGAGGGTAGAGGAATTCGCATCCTAACTTCTTTAATTTCCACATTACGTGGTTCTTCACTCCCACTAAATTTGCCATTCTCAATGAACCTAGCGTTTTTAGTTTCAACTATTCTCGTACTATGATTAAGACAGTAAAATCTATACCCCTTTGATTTTCCCGGTCAACCAATGAAGAAATCACTGATTGTTCTTGGATTCAGTTTCTTTTCTTGTGGATTGAATACTCTAACTTCTGCCGGGTAACCCCAAATATGTAGGTGCCTCACACTAGGTTTTGTACCCATTCACAATTCTAAAGGTGTCTTTGAAACTGCTTTACTAGGAACCCTATTTAGCAAGTAAATTGCAGTCCTTAAAGCATACATCCAAAATGAAGGAGGTAAAGATGAATTACTTAACATACTCCTAACCATATCCA
Organism: Capsicum annuum; assembly: GCF_002878395.1. Classification (NCBI taxonomy): domain Eukaryota; kingdom Viridiplantae; phylum Streptophyta; class Magnoliopsida; order Solanales; family Solanaceae; genus Capsicum; species Capsicum annuum. The sequence continues at coordinate 16,010,949 of NC_061111.1, forward strand.
TTAATGTACGATTACGTTTTTCTGCCACACCATTTTATTGTGGTGTGTCAGGCATTGTGTATTGAGAACATATGCCATGTTTTTCAAAAAATTTAGCAAATAGACCTGGGTGTTGTCTAGTTTCATCATATCTTCCATAATATTCACGACCTCTATCAGACTTGATTATTTTTACCTTTCTATCTAATTATTTTTCAACCTCAGTAATAATATCTATAAGGAATTAATCACTTGGGATTTTTCATACAACAAATAGGTATATCCATAAAGTGAAAAGTCATCAATAAAAGTGATAAAATATTTTTCTTTATTGAAAGATGTGATATCAAAAGGACCATATATATCAGTGTGTATAATTTCAAGAAGCTGTGTGCTTCTTGTGACTCTTTTCTTTGTGTGTCTTATTTGTTTTTCTTTAATACAATCTGCACAAATGTTGAGGTTAGTAAAATCTAAATCTGAAAGAATTTCATTCTTAACTAATCTTTTCAGCCTTCCTTTAATATATGACCTAAATGTTTATGCCACAAGTAAGCAGATTGTTCATTCACCAAACTTCATTTGGTTCCAATATTATGATGCAGAGTTAAGAGTGTTTCGACAAACATATTATCAAGATTCATTTTGTATAAGTTATCACAAAGATTACCAGTACCAATGAGATAATTATGTTTAAACAAACTAAAACATCCATTACCGAAATTAAAGGAATGACCAGTCTAATCTAACTTAGACAATGAAACTAAATTTCTCAAAAGAGAAGGAACATTAAAAATTTTCAACTAAATCTAAGCGATATCCAGTATCGAGAATCAGAGACAAGTCCCGACAGCTTCAACTGGAGCCTTCACTCTATTCTCCATGTAAACATATTTTTCATTCTTATTTATGGTTTGGATTGTAAGGAATCCCTGCATAGTATTAGAAACATGAACAGTATAACCAGAGTCAATCCACCAAGTATTATAAGGAATTTCAGTTAAATTTGATTCGAGACATGTAAAAGCACTAAGCTTACCTTTCTTCTCAAACTATGCCTTACGTTTCAGGTAATATTTCTGAAAGTGTTCAGATTTTCTACAGAAATGACACTTAACATTCTTGTTTATTTAATTACATACTTGAGATGAGGACTCATTAACATTAAGTGTCTTCTATTGTCCCTTACCATGCTTATTTCCTTTCTTTTCAGCTCCTTGATGATTTACAAAGTTAATGGAGTGGGTTCCTTGATTCTTTAGCCTCATTTCCTCCTGAACTAGCATACCATGCAATCATGCACGTTTCATTTGTCTTTCATGGTGTTGTAGTTCGTTTGAAAAGGACCATATTCAGACGGTAATGAGTTGATGATGAGAACAAGGAAATTTTATTCCACTTACATTCTCAAAGACTTAAGTCTTGGTGCTATGTTTTTCATTTAATAATATTTATTATCTTTGGATAAATAAATAAAATTCACGATACATCAAAATTATCTCCTTAATATTTATTGGTCATACGAACAAACAATCAACCTTTGGGTGATCCATAAATGTATTATAACCAAAAAATTTTAATTTGCTCTGGTACATTATTTGTAAGCATCAAGATTAATGGGCAATTAATTTAAATTTAATCGTTATTTTGAAATTAATTTCATAAAGATTCGATCACTTTGGTGATTAACGAACCTCGCTCATAATTCTAAAATAAAAAATAAATAATAATATCATGCATATACGAATTACACTATTTCAAGTGATTCTATAATTCAATTATCATGCATTGTTTGTATTTGATAATTGTTAGTATGCATTTGTTGTACGTCTGTACATTCCCATAATTCTGTTGTCATGTATTAGGACAAGTGTTTCAATGTAAACACATATCTAGAGTGATTGAAATAGGAAACAAAAGAATAATGCATTCTCCATAAATAATATTTTATTGGTAACAATAAACAACAAATAATGTTTACTGATGTAGCCCATTCTTTTGGTTCTACGCCTACTGGAGTAAATTAAATTATTCTAATAGTGTGAACATTATTTATGGTCCGTAATATCAATGAAAATTCTTTCAGCAAATTTAGAAGATTGTAATGGAAAATCACTAGTTCTGTAAACCTGGCTCGGATACCACATGTAAGAATTTAAATAGATTGTATAACCTAAATAATCTAATATATATAAAATCCTATCAATTATTTAGAAACGTGGAACTACATGATTTTCATATAAATATAATTACAGTAATTCAGTAAAGAATTACTTACCTGAGTGATACGGGTGTACCAAATTGTCCAACAAGTTCACGATCATTCACACGTAGCCAAGCTTGGGAGTTACAAAAACTCCAAGCTATGTTTATGCAAATGACCGTGTGTGAGTTGGTACTTGAGCCATTCAATAGTTCAAATATTTTTAAGTGTGAAGAGGAGCCTTGAAGTGTAATAAACTTACACTCCAAGGTGATAAGTCGTCAATTTGATGACTTGCTAGACTTTTTAAGCCTAAATTATCATATTTTTCCATTGATTTGATGGCACTCTCTCACTTAATGCTCATTCATGTTGGTGAAAGTAAAAAAGGAAGATGAAAAAGTCATTCAAGTCATCAAGAAGCCAAATATGAAGAAAAAGAGTCATCCGTTTTGCATCTGCTTCACATCTGCTTTGGAGCTGCTAGCCATCTGCTCTCCATCAGCTTTGGATCCGCTGAAGCAGATCAAGAACAAGGTGGCAGTTTGTAATTTTCATCAAATGTAGAGCGAAATTTAAAAATAGGGTTTTAGCTCCTTTTTCAAGACCTAGTTTTCATCTTAGGAACATGGCCTCCATCTTTTGAACATAGAATCTCTCTTAGCTTTTAGTTCCTCTCTTGTCTTTTAGTATCTATCTTTTCATCTTTTGAGAATTTTGTACTAATCTTGAATGAAAAATATATTTTAGTGATTTTTCATTGAAGAATTATTGAAATCCCAAGTGTGGAACTACATTCTCTCTATTTCTCATGGATGAAGTTAATGATAACTTTTGTATATTCTCATTCCTTTTATCTATGAGTAGCTAATTTTAAATCTTGGGGTTATGTTTGCTTAGGTAGTGGTAGTGCATGGGTTTTAGCTAATTATTTTTCTAATTAGTTAGTTGTGATGTGTGTTGCATTTATTTTATGAATTAATTAAGAGTTGGGAGTTGCAAACTCTAACCACCCTAGAACCCATGCATTCTTGAAAGAGGGGACATGGGTGAGAAATAAATGCAATGAATAACTTGATTCATTTCATTTAATGATATCTCTTAGACATAAGAATGTCAATTGAGGCAATAGATGTGAAAAATTGTTACACTTGTGAGGTGTTCGAAAGAACTCATTTGTGAAATTTGGTGTTGTAATTGAAAGATTGACACCGATATATTGACATCTAGCCTACCCATAACTTTTACCTAAAAGTTGAATAAATGGCCAAGTACCCATGCATGATCCCACACCTATAATTGCATAACCCCAAGGCTTATTCTCAATTGAACTCATTCTTAGCATTTTTCAACATCAAGCTAGTGCACTAAAATTGAAGTAGATGTCATTTTTTAAATACATTCAAACTAAATCTCCTAATTTACATTTATGCTTGCTTTATTCACAATACGAGTCATCTTTTAGTAGACTATCAATACTCTTGAATTTTGAATTCCATGCTTTCACTCCTTGTGGATTCGACTCCAACCTAAGTTGGGATATTATATTGACAACGATCGCTTAAACCCATTCAAGAGTGTAATTTGAGCGTTATCACAAAGCCACCTCTTGACAAGGGTAGGGTGGTCAGTGTTCTCTCAATTTGTGGTGTAATATAAATAGATATTATTAGGGTTATTTGGAGTTAGTTCATTCATGATATTTTAAGAAAAGAAGTCATGTAATATTTTTTAACTTATCTCTTCCATTGAGAGGTCCCAAACCGAAACTCACAAGTGGAGTGACACTTGGGTTGTATCTTGGCTAGAAACTTAGGTCTTGAGGTTCTTGAGTTCCTCTTGGTCCAAGTAAGAGTTTGGTGTTAACATTCAATAACCTTAGAGTCCTTACATGTTGTTAGGGTTCTTAAATTCTTGAATATTGTATGTCAAACTATCTATCCATCTCTCTAGATATCGTTGTATTATTGTTGAACTTTGAAGACTAGTGAAGTCATGTGGGGCTCTTTTCGATTCACTAGAATTGTTGAACTTGTTGTTTTTGTTGTCAACTTCTTTTTCTTGTTCTAAACGAAATCTTGGAGACTAGTGAAGCCGTGTGTTGCCTAGCTCAAGACTTGGTTTTGTCCTCACAAAATCAATCTTAAGAAGTGCTTTCCAAACGTGTGTTGTAAACCTTGGCCGAGGGCTTCTTGTCTTGTGAAGTTGTCTTGGCTGAGAGTTGATTGCTAGATCTACAAAAGTTTTTGTTTGTTTAGTTGTTTCTTGTGTTGGTTTCTTTCTCATCAACACAAAGGGTGTCTACATCTAAAATTGAGCTTAATGATAAGTGACTTATTGTGAAAATTTGAAGTTGGTCGTGTGTTTTGGCTTGTGTTAGACGTTGAAGTAGTCATTCTTGGTATGTTGTTGTTGTGTTTCTTGAAAGTGTTGTTGTTGTGTCCATCTTGATAATCTCTTCATCCCATGTCTTAACAACTATAAAGAGTAAAATAGATCCAAAAAGTTGTAAGATAAAGTTGTAAAGTTGTTTGTGAGAAGACTTGCTAACATCACTTCCGAGACTTGACTGCTACAATAAAATTTTATAGCTAACTATAAGTTTTTGTCACACAATAAAAGTAATTGTAGCAATAGTAACCTTTTAGCTATAACAAATTATTCGAAACAAACTACTGTACCTAAATATGATAATTTTGCTTCAAGTTATAAATACCGTGGCGAAAATTAAATGAAATAATCATATATTTTTCTCTACAATAAATTTTTGTAGCGAACTATAAGTTTTTGCTACGCGATAAAAATAATTATAGCAATAGTAACTAATAATGTCATTTATAGCAAAATAAAAATTCAATAAACTTCATTCAAACTTTATCATGATTAAGTATTTTCAAAATTGCTGTTTGATCTAACATGATACATTGAAATATTACTTTTTAAAATTCAGTAGAGTTAGAAGAGATCATTATTTGACTTGATTCAATTTTATGGGATCTTATTTGTAAATTTTAAATATATATTAAATAAACAGGTATTAATAGACTTATACATGAAAAATAATTAAAATTTTAAATAGCAAAATTAACATACAAAAAAGTAATCTTCAACAATAGATAATTTATATACCTACTTATAATGACAAACGGTCAAACTTATTACCTAACTTCTTAAACTTATCAAGTTGATATTTTATCCTCTTGCAATATGTTATTTTGTGTGTTACTTTTTACAAAAGAAAATGTATAATCAATTTTTTTTATTGAAATTGTATGATTTTTTTGTATGTTTGGTACTTTATCAATCTAAGAGAGGTGCTTAATATTTTTATATGTAAGTACTTTTTTTTTCATGTATATTAACATATATATTTTCACGATGCATGAATATATTAAAAAAATATAATTGTTGCAAAATATTGTATGACTTATTTAATCATATTACATAATATTTAATTGCTTTGTTTTATTTTAAAATATTAATTTGAATTATAATATCTTTACATTATCTATCTCCAGGTCTGTAATTTTTCTTAAACATAATATTTAAATAAGAATTTTAATTTAGTATTTTACCTTTTTTTAAAATAATGTCATATTTTATTCAAATATCACTACAACATTATGTGGAGTGTATTTAGATAGTTTTGATTGATTCGTATAATTCATTTTAAATTCATATAATTTTATATTTCAATTAAAACTAAAAGAATAGTAATTTAAAATTCACAATCATGTTTAAATTCAAACTGAAGTAATAGAATATTTTGAAATTGTGATTCCACCGTGATGGAGTATTTCAATATGAATTTGAATTTATGTTGTTGATATTAAAAAAATGAATTCACAATATAAATTTTTATCTTAAAATATTTTCAAACTTGAATTTTATGGTAATTTACACTTGTTATCGTAATATTGTTTTGCTTCTATGATCTATATACAGTTAAAATTCTCTATAATGTTATCTCGTTATAATAACATTTCACTATAACGGCCTGATTTTCTCCGGAATCAACGTTTCATGTTATATTTTACTTCTATGAAATGACATTCTCTCTCTCTATAACAACAATAACGTTTATTTTAGAGATACATTTTTTTTAAAATTAGTTCTCTATATAACAACATACTCAAATATTATGTAATAATATTATGTAAGAAATATAATATGTACAAAATAAAATACAAAAATATATATGGTAATCATCATTAATTTCACATCCACTGTAAATTTACGAATATCTTATTTTAAGAAAAATTATATTTAAATTATACACATCCGTTATTTCTTAATTTCACGAGAATAAGACTACTAATGTTTGTCTTTTATATATATATATATATATATATATATATATATAGAGAGAGAGAGAGAGAGAGATTGATTGTGGATAGACTAGATAGATTTTCTTATATTGATATTTTTCTTTTATTTTAAAATTTTATATTTTAATCTTGACATTTTAATTCATGTAAATTATTTTAAATTCACATTCAATGTGAGTCAAATATGCACATACCTTACTCTTGCTTCTAAGATAGAAAAATTTATTAAATTCATATAATTTTTATATATTCTGTTTAACCTAAAAATTGTAATTCAGGATTAAGAATAATCATAATTTAACTAAACACTATGTAAGTTAAGAATTTATTAAAATAGACGAATAGATAACAAAACAAGAAATATCATAGAGGACCCAAATAAGTTGAAAATAATATATATTTTAGAATAATATTTATTCATATAAATAGTTGACTTTTTTATTAATTTCAATTTAAATATATATATTTATTATTATTTTTATTAGATAGTTTTCTTTGTTAGATTCTGTTTTTAATACAATTGTTATATTTCTTGTTTACTCTCTTCGTACATATTTACTGGTCATGGTTTGACTTGACATAACTATTAAAAAAAACAATTATTAACATGATTATTTAATCATAATGTATTTATAAATTAATTATGAATATTGTGTCTTAAAATTAGTTTAAAAATAAATAATCAATGATAAGATTAGAATAATTTTTTTTTACTATATCAAAAATGATAAGTAAAAAAAAAATTAAAAAATAAGTGAAAAAGTCTCAGTGAGGGGAGTAAATAGTAAGAGCATTTGTTAAAGAGAAAATTATCCCCCATAATATTATTAGATCTAAAATAAAAACTTTTAGCAACACTTTTAAATAATTACAGTAATAGCAATTTACTTACAAGTTATAACAACTTGTTAAAAGAGATATTTTTTTAAGTATATTTTAATAAATTATTTTTAATTATTTAATTTAAAATTAGTTCCTTATTTATAGGATTGTAATCAATATTTTTCTTAAATTGTGTTTTGATAATCATGGTAAATTTTTGTTTCTTATTTTTTATTTAAAATATTACACACTCTTACTTATCAGATAAATTTATTGAAAGAAGATAAATCTTTTGAAAGATTACGTGTAAATCTATTCTTTGTCTCTCTCCATTCTCTAATACTCAACCTCACCTCTTTATCCATTATCATAACTCAACCTTTCAAAACTTTCTTGAAACTTGTGTCTCAATATAATATTCATATTTTCTTCTTGAAAATATAAGATTTTAAAAAGTGGATTTCATATTGGGATCTCTTTCATATTATACTCATCTTTTTAATTGAAAAATCTGAGTTTCATAGTTAACATCATCTTCTATCCAAAAAAATACTCAATTGATATATTTGTTTTTTTCATTCTCTATTGTAAATTATGTCTAAACCAAAATTTGATTCTACTCCTTCGCGTACAAGTCCTAGAATAATTGAAAATAGTAGCTCCATTCAACTTTCTAGACATTCGTTTGATTTAGGTTGTTTCACTCTTTCTCCTCTATCGAAGTGTAAAAAAAAATTGTTGAAAGTGGGTCATACAACAAGAATCAAAATCAGTGATTGCCCGACAAAATTGAAGTCCCCTTTATTCATGAACCATCGAAAAAGCTAAGTTTGAACAAAAAGGTTGAGATTCCTCAATATAAGAGGAATTATAAGAGAAAGAATTTGGATAGTGAACACCGTCGGACTCTGATTTTGAGGATGATATTCCATTACTCAAACTCAAAAAATTCAAGTGTGGAGGAGAAGCACCTTCTCGAGTAACAAGAACTACGGCTAAAGTAAAAAATGCAAAGAACGTGTCCAACAAGAATTCTCGCAAAGTTTGCAAGGTATAATTTTTATTTTGTATAAGTTTTTTTTTTAAAAAAAAAAATTGTATGAAGTTTTTTATTAAAATTATAGTATTTTCGATATTAAAATCCAGATTGCTAATTTTTTTTAAAAGGTCATATGATTTTTATATTTTTCTTACAGATTATTTATACAATTTGTGTTCATAATAATACGTATTCTTATGTGTGTAAAAAATGTTTGATTGTTGCTTTATTTAGTTCAAAATTTGTATAAATTATTTATATAAATTTTATGTTTTTTTAAATTTGAGTGTGTTTCCAAAAGATTTGAAAATTTCCTTGATAACAAATATTTACTTGATACATTATGTTTTTACTTAAAATATATGTTTGTTGCACCAATCAACAGATCGTCTTACAACAATTAAAAGCTAAATATTGTTGCATTTTTACGTTCTTATTTTGTATTTATAAATATATATAAGAGCGAAAAACATAAAGTCATTGAGCATCGTACATCAAGGTTGATGTTTTCGATGATCTTATGTTAAGATGGAAAAAGGAGCACATTGCAAGATTTGAAAATTCTCCATTCGGGCACTTTTTGAAGATGCAACAGCTTAAAGTCCAGCCCTAACTTCTTTGAAATTTGTTGCAAGCTGAGACGGAAAATAATAAAGATGATTTGTTCATCTTTAGGTTGAATGGCACTTTGTTGCATTTTGGTAAGAGAAAATTTTGTGTTGTAACTGATTTAAGGTTTGACAAAAAAAGTGATTTTTATTAAGATTAAAGCTTCGAACAAGCTTATGTCTAAGTATTATCCTGGTATTGAAAAGGTGAAGAGAAGTAATTTCTATACTGATTTTGTTGTGACTAAGAAATTTTTTAAAGAAGATAATCAGTATGAAATTGTTATGGTTTATTTCATAATCAGGTTCTTGATTCCTGACTTGCCAAGGAATTATATATCAAAATTATATTTTGATCTAATTGAATCTGGTGAGTACTTGAATTATAATTAGGGCAATGAATGTTTTAGAATATTGTATAAATCTAATAGTCATGGTTTGAAAACCAATCCCTCATCATTTACCTTTGGTGGATTTCATTTGACTCTTCAAATATGATTTTATGAATGTTGTTTGAACATGGACAAAGCTGTTGCTATTCAAAGTGAATCAGTTATGAGTTCTCAAATTCTAAAATGGAGATCATTGAAGGATCTAATTTTTAATGAGTATTTGAAGACAACAATGTTTAAGCGTTATAGCAACGAGGTAATCTCAACTACATTTTTATATATTAGCTTTAATACTAAATCTATATCTATTTCATTTTCATTTTGTACTTGTTATCGATTTAAACTAACTCATTTTTTTCATTCTAGTATCAATTCAAAGATATTGTCTTTACCGATGAGAAAATGGTAAAGTATAATTTTCTTGCAATACATCAAGACAGTTTCGTTCAACAAAAACAAGACAACTTTGTTCATCCAGATATCAATGGTGAAAAAAATTCGTTATCAAATGTGAAGGAAGAACAAATGTTCAATTTGAAGAACGAATCAAAAAATATAAACAATAAATATTCTTATAACTTATTCAATTAATATTTTTAAATTTTGATTATGAATTTACTAACTATGTATTCTATATATATGTCTTGTATGTTCTAGGTTCGAATTGAAATGTTGAAATTTCAGAAAAAGATAAATTTTTTTTAATTATATTCATATCATTATGTATGTACAGGTCATATTCATGTTGTTATTAAATTTATATGTTTGTGTATATACGGGTTCTTGATGAAATGTCTAATAATCAGAAAAAGGTCAATAATAAAGTTTAATTAGTTTAATTGAATTAATAATTTTTACCTTATACAACATATATTATTTTACATAAAACTATTACATGCATTATTGTGTTATGAGTAGGTTGATAAGCAGTTTGCGGAGGTAAAATAATATGTTGTTGAGTTTGTCAAGACTATTTTGAATGAATTAAGGTCTGCAGGAACCAAGTCTGATGAATTCAATAAAGATCGGGTATGCACATGTAAAATTTTTGAAAGTTTTATTTGAATTTATTTTCAAAAGTTAATTTTATTTTTTATGATTATTAGAAGAATGATTCACGATCTGTGGATGATTTATTGCAAACACCACATGAAAGCAAGACATGTGAAGAAATTCCTAATGAATCTATCAACATGAAGGATGAATTGTCTCACAATATGGCTTCTGAAAAGGATGGTAATGTTACATTAACTTGATATCAATTCGTTAATCCTTAATACATAGAGTTCTATTTTATAAATGAAACAAACCGATCTTTACATGACTTTTTTAAATGTATTTATATGTATAGTGTGTGGTGACATTGTTGGTGCAAAATCAAGCAACAATCTTTCTCCGTTGAAAAAACTCACATTTTTTTACTGAGCCTCAGATGATCGCACTAGAACCTACCTTTAGGATGCTTGAAACACCAAAATTTAAATTCCAAACTTTATCACCGGTCATCTTTGATAAATCTCCAGTGAAAATGAACTAACATTATATTTCTAGCCATGAAAGATTTGTCATTTACTTTAACAAAAAACATCCATTTGAAGATTATGTTGGATTTTAGGTTCCAAATATATTGATTGCCTAATTTACAGATTGGTGTTATGCGAAGAAAGTGCGTGAAAAGTAACAATTTATTCTTTTACCTTAATGTACTTATTCATGCACTCAAGAATTTAGTATATAACATCATATATAATTAATATGTTTTATTAAATAATCATAGAGATACAAAAAGCAATGCTAAAGATGTCATCATAAATTCTGAATTTGAGCTCGGTGGATTAAAAATTAATAAGAAGGGTTGATTTTTTATAGTGATTCACACTGATCGTCCATGAAATGACGAGGTATGTTTCAAATCTAATTTAATATAAACTCCATCTAGTATATATTGTGTATGACTAACATTTGGATAAAATATTTAGATTTGAAGTTAATTTCTTAAATATCACAAAAATAAATTGTATAATTATTTTAATTTTCTATGAGTGTCATTATAAAAGCGTATGTCTGTTTGTGTATGACATGATATATGAAACATAAATTAATTTTGAAGGTATTTTTTGCATTTTCAGTCACAGTTTGTGTATGTCTATTTGTGTATGTAGAAAATCTATGTATGAAGTTTTGAGTGAATAAAAGTATGCAAAGCTATAGCATCTGTGTAGACATCATTTATAGACATCATTTGTTGGATATACTTAGCTAGTAGTGGTCCTTAGCTTAGTATCTGCATTTGTGTATTTTAAAAGAAGTTGAAAACTGTTTTAAAACAGTGTAATCTCTCATGCTAGTCTCTTAAAATCATGCAAGTCCATATATTTTAAGTCATCGTACTCTTTCAGGTGTATTAAGGCATCTATTTGTTTTAAAAGAAGTTGAAACTGTTTAGAGGAATCAGTAAAATTAGATATTACACCCAATGTTGTTCATGATTTAGGGTTGGTCTATATTGTTCAAATTATGTTGAGAGTTCACAAGTATAATTGTATCAAATTATCACAATGGCTGATTTAAGGTATTATTTGAACCTTTGACCATGCTCATGATGAGCCAAGTCAATGTGGTTGAAAAGAATCGTGAATTACTCCTTACTTTGTAATGAAAGATGTCTTCCTCTTTGAAATACATATTACAAGCATTTTAATTTTTTTTTATGTGTATGTGTGTATGTATGCTTGTCATTGTAGACCCCATAAATGTAGCATTTCAGTCCAGTTCTATATGTGTATTGTGTCTGTGTGTTTGTTTCTGTTTGTGTGCTTTTTATATGTGTGTGAGTGTAGACCCATAAATGTATCCTATAAATGATATCTATATTCATTCACAAAACTTTGATTGTATGTGCATGCTCTTTTTAACTGTTCTGTAATTATTTGTAACAAGTATGCATTTTTTAAAGTGAATTTCTGCTCATCACTATTATATCCCTCTTTAAAATAGCATGTAGATGTTATCATGTACTATTTGCGGAAAAAAGTAAAGTATAGTACGATGAAGCCAATAATATATACACAACTGATGTTTGGTTCATTAAGTGGGTTTGTGCAATTGAGCAACAGTGATTGGGTGCAAAGAAGGATATGAGACACATTTTTCTTGAACACTATGTTGGTCAGTAAATTAGGGGGTTTAAGATGCTTTCTAATATATATTGGGATACTATGGACAGCATCATTATTTCAGTTAATGTTAGTGAATCATTTCATTGGATTATGATTTTATTTCACATTAGACACAAGTGTCGATATATGTATGATTCATTTATTGGAGGTGTTGTGGACACTAGGAATGTCATCGACATGTCCAATCACTTTCTACCATCATACTGTTATTTTTATTTATCACTGACTTCTATGATAAACGAGTTGATATTTTTTGGGATTGAGAGCCTGCTTACATTGACAAGTTCGTGACCGATCCACTTAAATATGTTATTGAAGGGATATTCCTCAGCAAGCTCCACAGTCTAAGTACGTATATTTATATTATTTGGATTACAATTTTATTATTGTATATACTAATGTACTAGCCTCACTTTATGGAAATATACTGGTCCTGTTGTTGTTGTTGTTGATATAGTAATGTACTAAATATTTTTTTATTATTATTTTTATAGTGATTGCGGTATGTATGCATGTGCATTTGCAGAGTTTATCAGTCATGGATTGTTTGATATTTCAACCAACATGTTTAATGTTACCAACCATCGTATGATATATGGTGCGTTACTTTGAAATTATGCTAGAAAAAAGCAAAACGATGATGCTATAAGCGAAAGTGAGGTGACTGGCAATGTTACAAGTAGACTAGGTGGTGCAGAGATATTGAGAGACGTTGTTAGTCCAGCCGTCACTAAAAAATCAGAAATAGATAGGCATTTGATATTTAATGTTGCTTGGAAATTGTTAGTGTCGTCTTTTTTAACTTGTTGGTATGAACAAAGATTAGTTTTGATTTTTATGTATGATGTTTTGGTACTTTACTTTTAACAGTAACTTCGTATTTGAACTCGTTGAATAAAATCGAAATCATTTTATTTTATTTTATCATACATGATTTCGTCATACATCGATATCATTATTTTAATTTTTATGTATGATGTTTTGATACTTTTAACAGTTATTTCGTATTTGAACTCGTTGAATGAAAACGATATCATTTTATTATATTTCATCATACAGGATTTCTGCTAATACACGTATACATGAATCTTTTAGTTCTTAACTATTTTTGATGATCTTTACTGTTCTCTGAATTACCATTGTTCGTATTCAACATTTTTTTTTATTTTTAAGCACTGCATTTATACAATTATATAATGTTAGTATAGTTTTACAGTGATTTAAATTTTTTATGCTCTTTACTGTTATACTTATAATAGTTGGTATAAAAAAAAATTCTTCTCATTTTTAAGTACTATATTTGTACACTTATATAATGTTATGATACTTAACACTTATTTTGTATTTCACCTCGTTCAACATAGTTGATATCAATTCGTTTCATTTTTTTAATTAACAACATATATATGCTTATAAAACACCAATATAAAGTTGAAAATGAGCACAAAAATAATATACGTAAAGATAAGTTGCATTGTTTATTAAAAATATAACAAAATCATAATTGAAAAATACTTTTAAAAAACTTATTAAACGGGCGGAGTATGTTTATGGCATGTTTTACTGTTGTGTCCTTCTCTATGGCATTACTACATGTAACCTTGGTTATTTTGCACTTATATTCATTTGGTGCTTTCCACCTTTCATAACATGAACGTCCGGGTGGTCTTTTAGAATCAGGCGGTAATATAATTTCATTCAAGACTTCTTGAGGTATATTTCATGTACTCTCACAAGGAAGAGGCTCAACTGGTATTGCATAAGCATTCTTAAAAAATTTATTGTTGTGATATGTAGAGCAATAATCTTCTCAATGTTGGTTACGATATGTAATAACCGCCATTGCATGTGAGCGAGGTATCTCATCTAATTGAAATTGACCACAACTATATTTTCTACTTCGTAGGAATACAACAAACCTTTTAACTCCAGCGATAACGGTATGCAAAAATTTGTTTGAAGCACTTACCTACAATGAATGTTATTGGTTAGTACATGTTTGCAGTTCAAAACATTATCAGTAAAACAAAATAAACAAATCAAAGAACAATAAAGTCATTTAAGGAATTTATTCAAGATTATAATATAATTAAATAAAAAACATACCGTCATATTATGCGATTCTTGCTTGTTATGATTGAGAATATCATTGTATCTTTTTGTTAGCACCGTCAATGTATTTTTTTCTTCCTCGTTATGTTTTGCATTCCACGATTCAACAGTTAACCTCATGAAATCCAACATAGAAACAACAGGTAACCTTCTGGCTTTCCTGTTTGTATTGTTTATGGATTCAACAATATTTGATGTTAGAGTCCAAGTACGCTTTACCGTAGAATGAACCCTTGTCCATTTATGATAGCCAATTTCGTATAAATATATCCTCACTCTTCTATTAATTTGATTGACTTTCTCCATTAACTCTTCAAATTTTTAAAGTGTATATACCTTTGCTATTGCAAAAAACAACTTATGTAGTTCATTAATTTTCTTATGAAAATTTATTTTAATATTCCCCCATAGATGTCAAATACCGGCATGGTGCAACAGATTTGCATAGACTGTTGATGTTACTTTTCATATACTATCATTTCTGTCTGACACGATACACATGTCATTTCTTTCTCCAAAAACTTCTCTAAATTTCTCGAAAAATCATGTCCAAAATGTTATATTTTCAGAATCAACCAATGCATCTATAAGCAAGGGGTAATATATGACCTGCATACACAATCATTAGCAATATTTGTATTAGTTGAATTTATTTCAAATTCTCAAACCATTCATAATATTATTAACATACCAATTTCACAATATAAAAAAAATTAACACACTATTTCTAAAAAATTAAATTGTGCCTGAAAATTAATAAGTAAAATAGTACTTTGTTACCTCCTGAATCTAATGTGCTTGCAATTAGAATTGTTCCACCATCAAGTGTTTTTTAGCCCAGCACCATCAACAACAACTATAAGTCTACAATACTCCCATCCACGTATTGAAGTATCCAACGCAACAAAAGCATTCAAGAAATGATTTTCTTCTATTTTTTCCCAACTAATAACTGGTTCAGGATACTGTTTTCCTAAAATGTATAAATAACCTGAAAGTTTTTTATATGATTTGGTTGGATCACCACACAACATCTTAACTGCTAGTTCCTTTTCATGTCACACTTGAGTATAGTTTAAGGACACACCATATTGTCTTAACATATCGGTGGCAACATCATTGAACGTGTATATTCTATTAGTGTTTATCAAATTAGGCAACACCAAACCAGGAATAACCTTTGTCATCCCTTGGCATCTTGCATAAATTTGATCTCGTGCCGAACATGTATGTATTTCACGGTACTTCCTTATTTTGAAAATCTTTATATTATTTGTACTTGAAGCTCTTAGAAATCATTTACATTCTTTCACATGACAAAATAGGTGGTAGCTGTTTAAGATGTTTAAAATCAAACAAAGAAATATAGAACATACAAATAAAATATCAAAGAAATATACTCTTTTCAGAAATTAAGTTGTAAGCAAGAATAGTTCGTACCTCTTCGCATTAGACCTCTCAATTCTAAATGTAAGTTGATGCAAGAAAGCGTGCAAATCCATAACTTGTGAAAGCGTTTCTTTATCGATGTAACTCTGATTTACTTTAATTATCGGATTGGTAACTTCTTCGATTATTTCAACTCTATCTTCATCCATAATTTCATCATCTGAAGTTAATCCAATCAACCATACTGAATTTCTAGAGTATAAATTCTGCCGATCTAGATTTGATTCGGTATTCATGTTCTTACCAATATAAATATCAGATTGTTCAGAATTTTCGTTAACAACCATTGACATATCAATTGTTGTCACATACAATGGATAAGTAGCAAAAAAATCTGCATTACTTCTTTTTTGATCTAGATACACTATTATTCCAGTGTTATTATGTATGAGCATTGATGGACATCTATCATTTATTAAAAACTTAATCTCAATTTTTTTAGAATTAATGTCAATCTTCAATTATTTTGTTATTGCAGTAACCAATCCTTTATACCTTGTAGCTGCGACATACATTATCCCATCTACAGTAAAATCTCTAGGTCTACCTATAAGCACAATACAAATTTCATTATTAATAATCAATTGACATATTTTCAACAAAACTTTCATAATTTCAACATTCCAAATAAATACACAATCTTCCTTATGTTATTGGATACAATTTCAGTAATTTATATGTTTCAAAATTCATAATTTACAACAAAATGCTTTCATACATTCAACATATTCAACAAAAACACCAAATGCTTCATACGATATCATAACAATTTTGAAAGCATAATCTTATTTCTGAAACATGAGCAACATAATCAATCAAAACAAAACTATTTAGATAAAACTTTAAGAACAACATTATACAATCAACAGTTTTAAAAAAAATTCACAAACCACTATTTGTAACTGCATAAAAGGTTCATAATTACTCTTTCACAAAGTTCATAGATTACAACAACATACTATCATACATTCAACATGTATATAAAAAAAAAAAAAAATACCAACCAATTACAACAATTAATCGACGCCAATCAGATTGTTAACATTCAGTGAATGAATAAAATAACATTCAAAGCATCAACCAACTGCACCATACGACATCACAGTCAGATTGAAATAGCAATCTTATTTCTGCAAAACGAGCAACACAACTGATCATAATAAACTATTGGATCAAATAACCATAACAAATAACATACCGTTAACATCCCATCTTCCTCCATACATAACAAGAAGCGAATGTACCCTTTCGCCGTTCACTAATTTTATAACTTCCAAACATAAAACTGAAGTTGTTTAACAAGAATAAATGAAAAATTAAAAGAAACTGAAATTCCGAATTTTGGGAAGAGAGTCTGTTGAATTATACGTTTAATATCTTTATTAATTATATGAAAACCGTTTAATGAGATCTTTAAGATGATGAAGATATCTGATAATAACTGACATCTTTTTTTGGGGTAGAAGAATATTTTTTTCATATATATAATTAATATTTTTTTATTTATTAAAAGAAAAAAAATATTTTTTTTATTATTTATTTTATAAGATTTACTATAACTTAATTAAAAATTTTTTTTGCTATAAGTTGTGATTTCCTATTTAAAAAATGCTATATGTATTTTTTTTCCCTTAAAAAGAAAGCCAAAAAATATACATACATAATATATGGAGCACAAATGCCCACATGACCAAAATAAAACAAAAAAGGAAAAAAATCCTCAAATTTTCAACTCCAGCCGTCACTTCCCCATTAGAATTTAGATCCAAAACTCCAAAATTAAAATTTTCAAAGATCAAAATTCCTCCCAAAATTTTAAAAGCCCCATCAAATAACCTACTCCTTTCAATTCAACAAGCATCCAGATTTCTTTCCCCTCCCCCCATTTTTATTTTTTTTTTACAACATAAAATTCTTCAAGAGATGAAGATAACTAAGTCATTTTCTAATCCAATCATCACCAAATATATAGAAAAATTTCTACTTTTAAAATTTTTCTACAACACGTTTCTTGAATTTTCACCTCTAAATGTATTTCATTTCTTCCAATGGCTTGATTGACTAGTTTTAATCCCTTCTCGTATGAGGTTTAACCCTGTTTCTCCCTCCGTCCCATTTTATGTATTATAGTTTGATCGAGTATGGAGTTTAAAAAATAAGAAAAGACATGATGATTTTTACCAAATTGTCCTTTATTAAAAAATGTACTACATCTATTTTTAATTTAGTGAAACCTTATAAGTGAGATCAAGAGTAAAAGTGAAATTATTTCTTTAAATTATTACCTAATAAGAAAATATGACATTCTTTTTTTAAACGAATAAATAAGGAAATGGCGACACATAAAATCGGACTTAGGGAGTATTATAAAGTGAACTTTTGAGACCTTATGGTACAACACATTAATACAAGGAGATACTTTATTTGAGCTAGAGCAAGAACCTTAATTGTATTATTCAAACTAGACTATACTTTCCATTTTCATTTTTTTCTAAAAAAAATTAAAGATATTCTTGAAGACTTGTAAGCCACCTGAGAAAAGTTTCTTATGATTTGATGAGGACTAAATATAAGTATTACTTAACTATAGTTACAAGGAAAGCGTTACAAACATAGTGATCTAAGTTAAAGATACTTCTAATTAACCTTACTAGTGTGATATTATTCGTTTTTGACTAAGCTCACAGATACTAATTCATTCTGTTAGATTAAGCCATTAAATCATTTGCTTTTGATTAAGCTCGCATGATTTTTCTCAAAAAAGTCTCTCACCAACTCAATCTCCTTCTCTAACTAAGTTCCAAGTAGTGAATACGTGACCCATCAACTCATGGACTTATTTTTATTTTGAGTTGTTTGGCAAATATAACCGGTGATACTTTTAACATGATGTGATATTGTCTGTTTTAAATCAACTCACATCATATTTCAAAAAGACCTCGCACCATTATATGCGTGCCCAACTTCCTCTTTTTTTCCAGCTACCAACGCGTTACAATATATTTCGAAAACTAGTCTCAATTATTATAATAGCTAGTATATGATATTATATAATCCCGAATCCTCCGAGCTAAGGAGCCGGCGAGATGAGTAGATAAGCAAGAGTTGTTTGTCAATAATTCTAGACTTTCCTTCTATTCCATTCTATTTTTGTGGAGTTAATAACTCAAATGGTCACACTTTTGTCCCAGAAAGTCACTCAATTTTGGATTTTTATCCCAGAAAATCACTCAATTTTGATCTTTACTCAGAAAGTCACTCAACTTTCACATTTTTACTCAGAATGTGAAATGTGACTTTCTGAGTAAAAATGTGAAAGTTGAGTGACTTTCTGGAAAGAAAGTCCAAAGTTGAGTGACCATTTGTGTTATTAACTCCTATAATATGTCTATTTTAAGGTCTTGGGAATGTGTCAAAGCATGGAATATTTGGGCATGTTTGACTTCAACAAAGTAATAAAAACAACTTGAGTGTGAATTGTGTAGAAATGGAGGACAATATAGGAAGTACTCATGATAATTCATAGACATGTAGGCCGTGAAACAAACTCATCTTTAATGTACTATATAGTTTCAGTAATTGTCAAAGGATTCAATACGGCAATATCAATGAATCAGAAAACCTCAAATTACTTTCTTTATGTAAGAATAATGGTCAACACTCTTGTTCGAAGCTTTTTCATTTTTTTTTTAAAATAGAACTATGGTACCCTTACAAGCAGCGATACTAGTAGTTTACTATTCACATATTTTCAGGATCAGCATTTCTACTTTATTCAGCAGACGAGTGCTTTCACACTTTTATAAAAACTACTTCCTTCGTTTTAATTTATGTGCTCCCGTGATGGAGCCCCTATCTGAATTTCGAAAATCAAGTAGTAATTTTTTCTACCGCAATTTTTTCATATGTATTCAAATATTCTGAATCATCTATTATTGTTACTTGTGTTAATTACGTAATTTTCAAACGTATAAATTTTTACTCAAAAAATTTAAAAATTTCAAGTTGAAATTACAAAAACAACATATATAAATGCAATATGATCTACTCTCACACAAGTACGGTTTAACATGAGATCAAACCCAAGGCGTGAACAATGTTAATTTGGTTTGACCGAGCAGATTGTATAACATTTACTATAATTTAAGAAATGTATATATAGTTTTTGATGAAATGAAGTCTAAAAGAAACAAATAAAAACTTGCAAATGAAGAAACGTTTGAGAACACTGTTGATTACTATCCATAATCTGAAGCCTAAGTTTGACTCCTATTCAACAGACAACCTTTTTATTGCCATAATGGATTCATATGGCTAGCTGTTCGCATTCAACTTTAGACCTAAGACTTGAACAAGAAAACACTTACTAATTTAGACCAGCACTGCAGGTGCAATATGCTTACAAGTCCTTT
This sequence comes from Capsicum annuum, assembly GCF_002878395.1. Taxonomy (NCBI): domain Eukaryota; kingdom Viridiplantae; phylum Streptophyta; class Magnoliopsida; order Solanales; family Solanaceae; genus Capsicum; species Capsicum annuum. Next base: position 16,031,472 of record NC_061111.1, read on the forward strand.
TTCTAAAAAAATGTTTTGGATAGCTGCGTCCACTCATGAGGTAGTGGTAAAGTCTGTGTATATTCTTTCCTCTCTAAATTTCACTTGTGGATTCAGAATTTAGAGATTGTGGGTGCTCGGGAGATTCGAACACATATATTGATCCCAAAACCTTCAAGGTTCCGCCAGAAATTAAAGCATCCAGTTATCATATTGGTTTACTGAGTGTTTTTATAAATCTTATACCAATTTTTATACATTTCTTATATAATTAAACTTAATCTGCATCGAACTTAACGAATGTTAGGACACCACAAAAGTCCCCCTACTTGTGGGAAGCTACTGGATATGTTGTGCTGTTCTTTTCCCAACAAGGCCAGGTATATTGAAATTTGTAATTATCTCGCAACAAAGTTCGTGATTTTTCATTGATAAGATATGTAAACAAAATTTATAATTGAGTGACGGTGAGATTCAATTCATTATCTCTACTCACTTTGATAACGTATTAAATTGTTTGATTATATTAGGAGTTTAAATTGGGTGTGTAGCATATTGTAATGTATTTTTTAAATAATGTGAGACTGGAAATAATAGAAATACAAAATAAGAGAAGATGGATCACGGGGATTTAATAGATTAAATAAGAAACTAAATTGTGTGAGAAATTTAATAAATTACTCCATTATTCTACTTCAAGGGTCAAAATCAAGGCCATAGAAGTTGAACCATAGAAAACTAACTGGGTAAATAAATCCATCACCGATTCAAAATTTAATTTAGTGGGTAGCTATTTTAGACCAACTTAATTATCCCACCAAATGGGAAAAAGATAACATATCTGTACGTAAAGATAAGATGTTATCACCTTATCATCCAAATTCTGAAATGTTATCGTTATTTAATTAATTTAATCAAATAAAATTAAATAATGGGCAATACTATATTATAATTAAAATTTAAAGAAGAACATTAAAGAAAAGAACTCATGCTTACAAAGAATCAAATAATAATATTGAATTTACCAATAATAAACTAAAACAATAGTGAGCCTTCAGTCTGAAGAATAATTTTTTACGTTAATCTATATTTTTATTAACAGAAGACCAATTAAAACTAAAGGTGAAGGCCTTTAATTTATTTAATTTTATTTGTTATAAGTTGTAACTGTATTTCTAAAAAAAAATATTATCCACTTTTGCACGAATTACACTAAAAGTCCAAAAACATAGGGTGCATGTTCGTTGAACACAAAAGTATAGGGTTGAAATATTCTAATTTGGGACAGCCAAACAAATTAGATTAGGGTTGAATGATTGAACAAGGACACTAACGATTTCGCAGGATCGCAGCAAAGATTGAATTATAAGAGTTTATAGTATGTAATCCTATTTCTTATGTCCGTAAGAAACTATTTTCATAATTTAACGTATGATCTTCAAGCCACATTACGATAATTTTTATCGGTTACACGATGATTAAATTTAATTTAAGAGGCAAAATTAAGAAAGATGGCCGGCCGGCCAGGGTTTTGGGATAAGGACAAAAGTAGGATCCACCAGCCGCTGCACCATCTCCCACTTGCCCATCCATTAATCTTTTTTTCTAGTATTATAATACTATAAAGTTTAATTTAATTTACATAAATTATAATTTTAGTTAATTAATTATTTAATGAAACTAAGGTCCCACGCATTTTTTCCCCTATCTCACGTTTGTGTCAGCTTTGCATTTAAATCTGGTCAACTTTGTTCTCCTTAACCATGATTAAGGTGCTCTTGTTAAACCCGAACCACACATATCTTAATAATTAATTCATATTTCATTTATTGCTAGTACTTGTAAAATAGATGCATCATTATTTGGTTTTGTTACTCAATTATAATTAAACAGACTTGGATCAACTAACTGGAAACAAAGACCTAATCACGCGCCTTTAATCCAACTTGCTAAAAGTTTCCAAATTTTAGAGTATTTCTTAATCAATTACTCCTCCATCCATCTTTAATTATCCAATTTTTGAATATCTATTCATATATAAATTAATAAATAATTTACCTATTTTTATCCAGTTTATCCTTAACGTTAAATACAACTCATTATCTAATGTATTTTTCAAAGCATTAAATTTGTTATATTCAAAGGTAATATGGTAAAATTATTTCCATCATTTTCTTTTTGTAAATCTCTGTGCCGATAGAAAAGTGGACAAGTCAAATAGATGGAGAGAATATTTTAATTAGCTTAGAAATTGTTCAAAAAGTAATTGTCAATTTAGCTTTCAAATTAAAATTGATAATTATTTTCAATTATATCTTTAGATTATTAGAATACACAATTTTCAGAGAAAATTTTAATCTATTTTTTGTTAAATAAGACAACTTTATAGACTATAGATGAAATTTATTATTCTTAATAGATGTAAAAATAAAACATCCACAATTAGACTGGGACGGAGGAAGTATATGCACATCCATTTGCATAAAAAATTACAAAATTCAACACTTTCTTGAATTCTTTCCAAGAAATTACATTATAATCTTTCTACTTTTCAAATTTATATGTGGTTTGAGTATTATATTATTTTATTCTTGTTACTATTACTATTTTTTTATTTGCGTTATTGAAACGAGAGTATAATCATTTTATTTTTACAAGATAGAAATAAAGTTTTCATATACTTTAATCTTCTTAAATTTTACGTATGAGATTTCAGCTAATATGTTATTGTTATTATTATTTACCAGAAGATATACATAATGACAGTTGCACGAAGTTGGTCTTTACAAGCTGTTAATACAAGGATCCACTTGTCCTCGAAAGTAATTCATTGTCAAACCCTGTCTCTATTTTCCTTGGGTGCAAGTTTCATTTACCAATTATAATGTTTCTTCCTCAAACCAACAAACACATAATACTCTATGTTATATCTTATGTGATACTTTTTTTAAAAAAAATTACTCAAAGAAGAATGTTTTTTTATGGAGGAACATTTTTTTCAGTCTTATCATATTTGATTTATGGAACATGAAAAAAACACTCTACAGAAAAATAAATTTCTTAGAAGTATAGAAAATGACTTTCTCGCATGTGATTGTTGTTCAATTCGGACAATATTTTTGTTTACTTACTAAATACTAATCATCAAAATAAGTAAGAAAAATCGGATAACATTCAATAGGAATATTATATATCCTTCGTACCAATACATCATCTAATATGTAGAAATAATTTAACTTTAAATTTTTTAATACATCCATAATTAATAACAAAATTTTATAATCACAAAAATATCTATGACACATTTTACGCGTTATAAATTTTAAAAATCTATCAAAAAACAACTTCTCTGATTTTATTAGGTAGAATTAAAGACTGCGTGCATACATTATTCATAGATACTACTCACGTTAATACACCGAATATATTCTTGTTATTATTATTGTTACCAATCAAACTCAGGGATTAATAGTTTATTGTTGAATAAAATATAATTTAAAGCACCATAATTTTTTATGTGTATATTTAAACTTTTTAGGGTGAGAGAAAGATAGACTGTGTTTGTTCAACAAGCCTTTGTCTTCCCTCTCCTCCCTTCTTTCTCTTCACTCAACCAAATCCTCCATCACCTCTTTCTTTTCTCAAATCTAGGGTTCTACTCCTCTCCTCTTTCTATATTCATTTTTTTATCCTATAGTATTTTTATTAATTTCCCCATCTCCCACTTCTTCCCAAGAAACAGTTTTTAATCATATAGTAATATTTATTACAATATTTTTAGAAAAATCTCCTGTTGTTGTGTACTCCTTTTTATTTTTTATTTTTTTCTTTTGTTGTTATGGTCATTATGGCTGGTCTAGATTTAAGTAGTGCATCTCGTTACGTTCATCAACTTCATCACCCCGAATTTAACCTCGATGAAAATACAAAAAATCCATTTTCCAATGACCACGACCACGACCACGACCAAGACCACCACAACCAGCAACAACAACAACTTGATCTAGTTGGTGCAAATTCATCAGGACCGGGCGACCTAGTTGGTCGTAGACCAAGGGGTCGCCCTCCAGGGTCCAAGAATAAACCGAAGCCCCCGGTTATTATAACTAGGGAAAGTGCAAATACATTAAGAGCACATATTCTTGAAATTGGAAATGGATGTGATGTTTTTGAATGTGTATCATCTTATGCAAGACGAAGACAACGTGGGATCTGTATATTAAGTGGTAGTGGAATTGTTACTAATGTAAGTATAAGGCAACCTGCTGGTGTTGGTGGTAATAATAATAGTTCATCCGTCGTTACATTAAATGGGAGATTTGAGATTTTATCACTTAGTGGTTCATTTTTACCACCACCAGCACCACCAGGTGCAACAAGTTTGACAATATTTTTAGCTGGTGGACAAGGACAAGTTGTTGGAGGTAGTGTGGTAGGTGAGTTGATGGCTGCTGGTCCAGTTATTGTTATAGCTTCATCTTTTACTAATGTTGCTTATGAAAGGTTGCCTTTAGAGGATGATGTTAATATTAATATTAATGATGGGGTTAGTCAGATTCAGCCACAAGGTTCCGGTGACGGTGGTGGTGGTGGTAGTGGTGATGGGGTTGGTCATAACCCTTTCCCGGACCCGTCTTCTGGGCTTCCGTTCTTTAATTTGCCATTAAGTATACCTAACTGTTTAAATCTTGGATCTGCTTCTGTAGATGGGTGGGCGGGGAATCCAGCTCTTCGTCCACCTTTTGGAGTTTAATGGCAAATGTTCAAGATGATGAAGGGGAAATAGAGTTTGAGTTTGTTCATATTGATCATATGGAAGCCAATTTGGATCAATGAAGAAATATGGGGACTCTTGAATCAAAAAGGTCAGCAAAATTAGTGTACCATCTTTGTCCTAGAGATTATTTAGCTTCCTTTTCCTTTTCTTTTTAATATTTTGGGTCTTTTTTTTTGTTGTTGTCTTGTTTGTTATTTTTGGGTCTTGTAAAACTATGAATTAAAATGTTCTTTATGGAACACTTTCTATAAAGAAATATGGTTTGGGAATTCAATCTCTTAATTTAATTCACCTTTGTTTAATTCTCAAGGGAAAAAACGGCGTAGTTGTTATAATAATAGTAGTGCTATCTGGGTGATTAAATTATTTATGTCTTTATATACTTAACTATCTAAGTATATATTTAGTGGTATTGTTTTCTTTTATTTTCTTGATTTTTTCTACACTAGCAAAAGATGATAGAACATTGTTAATATTATTATAAATAGTAGTACTAAAAAATAAAATAAAATAAAAAGTGAATGCCAATGAGAGTTCTGTGATTCTTGTTGTTGGATGAAAGGTGTTCTGGGTTTTTTATTGCACTATAGTAACATGTCTTGCATTAATGTTTGAGCTTAATTTCTTGATCTGCTAATTAATTTTTGGGAATTTGCTCCTACTGCTCCTTACTGAAAACAATGTTTCTCACCTCAGAACTTATAAATCCTTTTGAAAATTAGCATTTTAATTGAAAGTGTGACATGTTTTCAGTACCTGTCTATCAAATGTTTCACTCGAAGAAATTTCTTAGAAAAATAAATGTATATAAAAATTGAGACCACTTTGTTTAAATCTTGGGTTTTTCAAGTTACTTATGAAGTATGAAGTAGTAGAGATAATCTTTTTGTTCATAACATTCTTAATATGTTGTTCTATTTCTGGGATATGTTCTTGATCAAGTTTGCTTTCTTCTAAAATGCTAATTCGTTGCAATCTTGACTGTAACATTAATTATTGTTCAGACTATATTAATCAAGCTTAATATACTAGTTAGTATTACTAGAAAACTACATTATTAAGCTTGATATATAGTGTGATGAAATATATATTCTGACAAACACGTTCCTCAATGCACAAGGAGATCATCCAGGTGAACCTCATTTCATTAGAAATTACTCTATATATAAAATTCATTTATATTGAACTATTAAAAAAGTGTTGAGAATTGTTTTACGTTGGATTAGAGGGAGTACAATCTTTTTGAAAATTAGCATTTTGAATTGAACTGAAAGAGTGACATGTTCAAAGTACCTGTCTTTCAAATGTACCACTCAATTGGTCTCTCTTCTATTACCTCTTAAGAAATCTTTTAAAAAATAATACGTACTAATAAACTTGAGACCTTTTGACTTTTGTTAACTCTCGGATTTTTCAAGTTACCCTAGAAGTATCAAAATAAATAGTAGCATATTTTTTGTTCATATCATTCTTAGTTATCCCATTTAATTTATGGAATGTGTTTTTGATCAAGTTTGGTTTGTTCCAACATATTAAGTAGCAATCTTGACTGTAACAATAATTATTATTTTGGTTTATTAAGTTTTATACACTTAGTATACCTAGAAGACCACATTATTAAGCTTGATATCTATCACAATAGTAACATTTGTGCTCAAATGAGTTAAGGGGCACAATAGAGACTACACTATATAGAGAATTAGATCAAAAGTATAATTTTCTGTGTATGTAAAAGTTGTATTTCACTGATTTCTTTATATGCTTATCTCTTCAGATTTTAAATCTCCTTAGCGGTCACGATTTTTTCGACCATAATGACTCTTGTGTTCATGTGGAGTAGCTAGCATGCAATATCAAACTAAATACAAGTAGAGGAATCTTGGTCTTGAGTAAACCTTAAAAATCGTAATTTCATAATGCTTTTGAATCCTCCTAGTCATTATTCTTCCGTAATAATTCTTGCTAACAACAACGCACATGTAGTGTTTTATTTTGTTATTATTTTCTTATTTTTAAGTCATTTGTTTACTAATAAGGAGAAAATTCAACTGCTAATTGCAGTTCCAAGAGCAAGTCTAAATTCAACTAGCCATGACTAATGACAATGAAATTTTGATTTGAAATTTTCCTTCCCAATTGGCAATAATGGTCCTTCTTTCTGCTTCAAATCTTTGATTTCTGACATACTATATAGTGAGATACATGAGAATATAATGTCAAGAAATAATTTTGAACAGCAAGCTAAGTCACACTTTGACTTAAATTATATCTCTGATGATTGATGCACTTCAGCTTCTACTTGTCTATCTTATCATGGTACTAATGTCAGAAATTTTTTTAATTCACTAAGAACTAGACATGTTAATGATGATACATTGTTCTTGTACTATACAATATGTTACATTTAGACACGTTCCTATTGATATTAATGGATGTAATTAATGAAGGAGATATATTTTATATGTTTAATTTATATAAGTAATAATTAGCGTTTAAAAACAAACGTATATAAACTTTTTTAAAATCTAAATTGGAAGTGTTTAATAGAAAAGATGCAGAGTTTGGAGTTATCATTCATATTGTGAACATCATGTTACTACTTTTATTTTCATGTTATGCCAATCGGATTGTTCACTTATCCATAACCACATTATATTCCTTTATACACTAGTATGAAGTATAATTTAATTAAAGTAGATGATTCTATAATATATTGTACGTATAACTTAAATCCATTTCCAGCTAAAAAGGATCTACGAATTCCACTTTGCTTTATTCCCTCCACTTAAAATACATAGGAATACAAGTGAAGGCATTTAATTAAAGAAAAATGGCCAGATCCTTAATGCACTAATTAACTAAATTAATTAAATAAAATGCCCTTAACACCAGAAGTGATATTCCTTTAAGCGCAGTACAATTAATTGCTCCAACGAATATGCTTTATAGTACTCCATACTTCTAACTTTAATTTTAATTTTTACTTAATTAAGTTAAACTTTCTAATTCTATTCTCTTAAACGAAATTTTTGCTCAAGTATTATATATGTTAAAAATAATATAGTAGGGGCAGTATTAATAAGTGATAGAAGTTGAAATTCAAATTCATAAAATTTAAATTTTGGATGTGTCTCTTATAAGAAGCACCTCTTTTCATTTTGGACCTTTCCGAGCTTAATTACAGTTTTAGTGGCGAGAATTTATCTCTTCAAATTTTTTAATGTGAAATTACTTTGAACAAATACATAAATTAGAGTCTTCGGCTTGTATTATTTTGTTTAATGTTCTGTCTTTACCTCTCCTAATTTTGTGTAAAGAATTAAATTCTCTCTCCAATTTGGAGGTATATCATTTGTCTTGTGTTGTCTTCTCTAACTGATGAAATTTATCAGATAATAGGTATACTGGACTTCTTTTTATGCAAAATCACTAGTCAATATATAGTTGGAGATTTGAGGTATGTTGAAGAGTGTAAAATCTATAATCTAGTGTTGGAAAATGGTCAATTATATTTTACATGATATAAGTTATTATAGAAGTGGAATAATATCATTTTTTTACCTTTCGGTAATTAATGATTAGTGTATAGATTAAGAGTGGTAAAAATATTGAAAAGGGTGAGCGTTCTCTATCTTGGGCAATTATCACATTATGAGCTAATTTTTGGTGAGTTAGGTTCAGGTTCGATATCAGACCATCATATTGTATTGTTCACTCACCAGATGTCTAGCACTGAACTTGAGGGGGCATGAAGAGTCCCACATTAGCTTTTTAAGGAATCAATATTTTTATTAATATAATTGGACAACTATCACTGATTGAGCTAGCTTTTGAAGTATTCATGTCGAATACTAGTTCTTGTTGTTGATGGTATTTCTGACAAAATTTGCTATTAAAAAAATCGAAAGAATTAATCATGAACAAAATATGTAGCTAAATAATAAAAGTCATCGCTAATAGCAATAGAATTGCTGACTAGAAGAAGCTGTAAATCTATTAACTTCTTGGTACATAATTAGGGAAGAGGATATATATCATATATATATACTGGGGAAGTCAACTTCTCATGAGTTGTTAATAAACACACAGATATCTTAGATTACCAACTTTTTATTGTTTAAGCTTACCAACTAAAATTGAATTATACTATGGTTGAATTATTAGACTTGAACTCATGGAACATTGTATTTTAAAAAAAAAAAAAAAAAAATCATTCTCTCTTCAAATGACCTTTTCAAAACTAAATGCGACCAAATAAGCAATTTGGGTGTGTTTGGTAGGAAGGAAAATGTTTTCTATAAAAGATATTTTTCACGGAAAATGTTTTCTTGAAAATTAAGTGGATTTCTTACTTATCTTTTAATGTTTGGTAAGTAAATAAGAAAATAAACTTGGATTGTTCCTTATACGATTTTGTTTTCTCTACTTCAATGAGGGAAGTCATTCTTCTCATTTGTAAGCAACTTATTTTTCGTTTGAAATTTTTTTTTTCAAATCATTGACCAACCAAACAGGGAAAATTGAAAAATCCTACACGCCAAACACATCCTTATACGTGATCAAAACACGTTAAATAATGATCTAATATCAAACATCTTTTATTACCCTGTCACCCTCAAAAGCTATACTCAAAAAATATTTGCTCTTAAAGGAATAATTAATTAAGCAGAATGATAATCAGTTTGTCTTCACTAACGACAAAAGTTAAGATTTGACCATTTTAAACTTTAATTACAATGAAAGATTGTTGATATTCAACGTAAAATTTTGTACAAATTGTCTGGAAGTGATTAATTAATTGGAAAGAAAATAGCTGATGACAACATAACCATTAATGGTCTTCATTTTATGGTCAACTTAATCATGCTGTAGTTCATTTCCTAAACTAATTAATTAGTATTGGTAAGTAGTACAAATTGAGTGATACAAATTACATCATGATACAGCATCAAGATCCCAACGTGGACTTCAATTTCCGCCATAAATCTCGATTTAGTCTTAACCACATCTACTATCGATATCTTTTTTTTTGGTTGTCCAAATTAGAAAATTGGCCACAGAGTTTGCTCCATTCGTCAGAGACGGGAATCGAACCCCCGACCTCTTGGTTAAGGAACATAGCGCTGACCACTATGCCAACTCTGATTGTTCATCTACTGTTGATATCGGATACCAACAATAACATACCCACGCTACTAGAAAACTGTCAATTCCATGGAAATCTTACCTAGAGAAAAATATCACAAGAAATATATGCGGATTTATAAAAATTTCCAGGTAATTTGTTCTACGAATTTATATAGAGAAATTTTGATGGAAATTTCTGTGGCGGATTTTATTACTTGAAAAATTAGTTGGGGATTATTTGCTGCGAATTTAGTTAGGGATTTAGTCTTGGGGATTTACCTACGAAAGTTATTACCTGAAAAAAATATTGGGGAATTTAGTTCATTTTTACTTATCCAATATATTTAAAATAATTATTCAAATTTAAAGCCTATTATAGGTAAGTTTTAATTATTTTAAAATCTTATCCTAAAATTATAAATAAAGAAGATAGTTGTAGAACGCAACTTCGATTCTACACTACTAAAAAAAATAGTTTTTACGACCATCAAAAAGCGACCACAGCTGGTGGTTGCAATAAAAGCGATCACATGTGGTCTTTTTAAAAAAAAAATTCTAAATAAAAAAGCGACCACATGTGGTCGCTTTTATATTTTAAACTTATCAAATAATCATTCCAAAAAAAATTATATTAATTATTATATTTTTTGAAAAATTAAAAGCGACCACAAGTGATCTATTTACGATTAAAAAATTTTTAAAAAAATTTGTTAATTAAAAATAAATTTAAAATACTATACAAAATCGATCACTTTTGATCGATTTTTAATTTAAAAATAAAAATAAAATATTTTACTAATAAAATGACCACAAGTGGTCGGTTTTGAATTTAAAAAAAAATAAAAAGGATATATTTTGAAAAAACGACCACAAGTCACTACAACAAATTTGATTATTTGGGACAAATTATTTTGTCACTTATAAGTCATATTTCGTCGTAAAAGATTTAGCGTGGCGAAAAAAATTTCATCAATCAATCGTCTCCAAAAGTGGGTCGCTAACAGTAGACAAAGACGATTTAGTGTTTCGTTGCTTAAAAAATTAAATTGGCTACAAAAAATAAAAAATCATCCCCAAATATGTAACATTTATGACGAATCTGTTTGTCATAGAAATATAATTTTTTTTTGTAGTTGATGATATGCTTTTGTCACTAAAAAGTTATCAATACCGACAATTTTATTTTCGCTAATTATTTAATTCAATCAGCGACGACACCAATTGTCGCTAGAGTTATATATATTTTGTGGTTTAACAAATGTATTTTCGTCACTATTGACAACCTTTTGTTTTTGTATACAGCAAAAATTTTCGTCCTTAAATGTATGAATTAGTGACAAATTTATTATTATAATAAAGATTAATAATTTTGTAGTTAAATCTATTATTTTGTCACTAAAAATAGTATTTTTTTTACCGATGATGTAAAATTGTCACTAAATTATTATGATTACTGACAATTATGATTGTCATAAAATACGAAATTAATTTGTATCAAATAATTACGAAGATATAGAGACAAATACATATATCACTAAATATAGTCAAACTTATGATGAACTAATTTATTTCGTGACAAAAAAATTTGTCTTGAAAAATCTAATTTAATCGTTGGTAAAAGTTATCTTTGATAATAAAATCTTTTGTCACCAATTACAAGAGAACACTTAATTATATCATATTGATATTATTTTTTAAATTAGAATTGAATAAATTAAAAATAAAATTATAAAACATGTCAGATTGATAAAATTCACCCACACTCATACAATTAAAAAAATTAAAATTATACTAAGGTAATATCTCTTCACGGGGCAAAGAAAAGTATAACAAGTCCAACATAAAGTAAATCTAACTTAAATATAATACTAAATATTACTCCTATCCTAAACTACAGCAGATATATAGAGGTTTCTTCCAAAATACCAATAACGTGTTGAGCTTGCAATTAGTCTTCATTCAACTCACTTTTGTACCTGTAGAAAAGAGAAGAAATTAAGATTGATGATGATACTTTCAGATTTGATAGTTAAAATAAAAACAACATAAATTACTAAATAAACCTTCAGTATTTCACGCACAAAACTTGCTCAAGAAAATCGAAAATTCATCTATTAATTTGCTTTCTTTCACTCAAGTGAAGTTTCATGTTTCATTCATATTGTTGAAGCACAACCAAACTAACACATATGCTTAGCCATTATCTCATCAAAAGGGAATCTAAATGTTTTCCTTCAAGGCAACTCATCTATTTTCCTCCCGTTAAATAAGTATAGTAGCATGTTGTGTTAAGAAAGAACAATCAGGTCGAATTAAGCATTGGAGTTCATTATGGGTCTAGCAGTTCTAAATGTTTCTCGGCCAAAGCATCAAGCAGTCACACATCAAAAACATTCAGGTTCAACAATACTTTTTTTGGGCAAGGTTAAATTTTATTTTATTTTGAAAACTGAGATAGTACAGAGAAGTACAAAAAGCCAACAACATAAGAAAAAAATTAGCACATCAAGTAAACCTCCTAATAAATCAAGGAAATCCATGTTTTTAGGTTCGTAAAAGTGAGAGTTATAGCAGGAAAAACACTAAGAATAAAATCAATTATACACACAAAAACATTCTTATATTTTCAATCTTAAACTCATAACCTCTAATTAAAAGTAATCCTATCTATTGCTCAAAATAGAATAAACAGATTAAGAAAATGAACTAAATTCTCTGAAACAAGAATCACAAAATACACATCTAGTGAAACACAAACCGACCCTTTGCAAATAAAATCACACACATTGATCCACAAAGATAAATAAAATAAATGGGTACACACAAAAAGAAGAAAACTTTATCAAATAAAAAGAAACTGAGACAACAAACCTTGGATCAATACTACACAAAAACACAAACCATTGCAGCAAAAGCACAAAAATGAGAAAAATCAAAAAAAATCAAGACTTTATAGCTAGTTACCAAGTGAAAAATCCAAAATAAAAGTCCTCAATTCTTACAGTAAAACATCTCAGAAACCAAAAAGAACCCTTTTCGAATTAATTCAGCACTCATTGATCCACATAGTTAAAGAAAACAAAAAGGTACACAGCAAAGAACAAAACTTCATCAAACAACAATAAACTTTGGATCACTATTACACAGAAATCAAAATCATTGAAGCAAAAGCTCAAAAAGAAGTCTAAGTCGAAAAAACAGGCAAATCTAACAACCTAGAAGTTAAAGACGAAAAGTGCATCTACTAACTAACATATCAACAAAATGAACTGAAAATTCTCTGAAATAAGAGATCACAAATACATATCTCAGGAAACTGAAATGAATCCTTATCATAATAAAAATCACACTGAAAATTCGTAACTAATTGTTATCAATAAAAATTCACCAGTTCAAATTCACAAAATCAAGTAGCTTGTCAAACAATTAGTCCAAACTAATTATTGTTATCAGAATTAA
>NC_061111.1:16047813-16084393 GCF_002878395.1 Capsicum annuum
TCAAATGACCAGTTAGAATCATACCAAACAGCTTAGATATATGTAGGACATTTATCACGATTGAAATTCAAAAGGACAAAAGATAGAAAAGTCAAAATTGCCCAAAATTCTTGACTTGAGGCGGATCGCAGTAGAAAATAAGAAAAGCTATAACAGTATATGCAAGTTAGGCTTTTTAACACATGTTGATCAAAAAATGCAGATAAAAACATAAAAAGAGTCAAATTAAGATTAAAATCAACTATCGCTAATTTCAACTTGGATAATCAAAGAAAAGAACGACAAAAGAAGATGAGGATATTTAATGAAAACTTAAACACGAAATCAAATTCGAGATGAATTCCGTGAATCCATCGTGTATTGAAAATTTTTGAGGGCACTTGCTCGGGAACAGCTTCGGTAGTCAGCATCGATTGTTGTGGTGATTATTTCGCCGGCGAAAGTGTTGAGGGAGGCAAAGTTGGAGCGGCGCTGGAGGGGAAGAGAAAAACGGCGGCTGAGGTTTGCGGGGCAGGTTGGAGTGGCTGGTTGCTCTACCGGCGTGATTCTGCGATGGCTACGGCATAAAAGGTAGCAGCTGAGGAGATCTCCGGTTGGACGGTGGCCGGAGATGGTGGGATTTGATCGCTGGCAGCATGGCGGCGCTGGTGTTGTTGTCGGCGGTGTCGATTAGGGCGGGGTCCGCCGCTTGGAGCGGTGGTTGTTCGTGGTGAGGTGGTAGCTTGGTCCGTCAGATTTGAAGACGTGACAGGCGACAGTCGGAGATGAGAGGCAGCAGTTTTTTTAGAGCGAAGGGAGAAGGAGTCTAGAGAGAGAGAGAGAGATTAGGGGGTTGTGGCTGTTGTCAATAGATTAGGGTTTGAGAATTTGAGTTTAAAAAGAAAGAATAGGATCTTGATCTCAGCCGTCAGATTAGTTACAATCCATGGTTAAGATCTCAAGTTGAGAATTTGACCATAAAAATTGAATAAAACTTTAGATTGAGCCATAATTGGCTATAATTATAATAAATTAAATATAACTAGGCTAAAATTGTTATGACTTGAATAAAAATTGGGCTAAAAGATAAATAAATTAGGCAAAATAATTTCAATTTAGACTGTTATTTAAATAATAGTAGGGATAATAACAATAACAATAAATAATGAATAAATAATAATAATAATAATAAAAAAAAATAACAAGTATTGATATTAGTAAATAATAATAATAAATATTAGACAATGTATTTGTAAATTATTAGCGTGCACATTTACGTAAAAAATGTCTTATTGAGATTATAAAATGATGCTAAAAAGTAATAAAATAATTTATACATTTTTTAACTTATGAATGTGGTTTGTCAAAATTATTTCATAAAAAAATAAGTGCGCAAAAAATACTAATATTTGAAATTAATAATTTTGCTAAAAATAGCAGCCTAAAAGAGTATCGGGCGGTCAAAATTAGGTGTCAACAGCTATAAATAAACCTTGGATTGTGTGGTCATAAAACATTTTATTAAAAATTAATGAAAATTGTCAAAACAAATTGTTTCTAAAAACAGAAAAAAAAAATAACATTTTTTAGAAAAAATTTTAAAAATAAAGTGTGTCACATAATTTTTTTTAAAAAAATATAAATATTGGGTCCGTGCTAAGTACAGACAATACTAGTAAGCTAATATATCATCAATTTTATTAAGAATACCACTAAAATATTCTAATTATCACTTTTTTAAGCTACTCATTCAATTATAATATTTTTTAAAGTGTGTGTGTGTGTATGAGTTCTATATCGACAGATTCTTTGGATAACTTATATTTTATTTTTATTTATTTATTATTAAAATATTATTGATACCAGTCAAAAAAATAATAAAAGTTATATTTAAATTTTCTTTAAAATATGAATTCATTTGTTATTATTTAGTAAGGGAGAATCCCTCGCTATAATAAACTTAGAATTAAATTTTTATTATCACCATATTTTAGTGAGGGATGTCCCTCTTTGCCTTCTAAAAAAATAAAAATTAAAATATTTGACTTGTGTGGGGGACAACATCACAAAGTCCCTTGCAATAGTGACATACAGTTTGTCCCTCGCTAACCTTCACATCTAATAGCCAAATTTTTAGTAGTGATAAAGTAACCACTATGTCTGTTGGTTTCCAATGAATGATTTGAAGAAAATGAGTGCAGTTGATAGAGAGATTTCATGGAGATGTCTTAAATTGATCAAAATCTGAACAGATAGTAATAGGTGGAGAACTGCAGTTAAGTTTAGCTACTATGTGTGATCTTTGTAATCAAAGATTTTGGTTGTTTAGTACTTGCTGAATGAAATCATCCAAACTTTTACTATTAAAAAAAACATTGAGGACAAGGGTACATTGTCTTTGATCGCGCTTCTAGTGATCTTCGCCCAATATTGATTGATACTACAAAGATGATGCTCGAAGGATAAATTCCATGAAATTATAGTAGTCTTACAGAAAACACGAGCCAACTCTGTATATGATTGACAAGAAGCGTGCTCAACTAGATAATGAATATCTTTCTGAAATATTTTTAGTTGCATGGGTGCAAATCTCAATGATGTTTTGACTCAACTAGATACATGTTATGTTTGGTTGCTAGTTAGCAGGTCAGTAGTTCAAGTATAACATTAATGTGGTTGTTTGGTTAGTAATTTAGAAATATTCAAAAATGACCTTTCTATCTATTTGATTAGATTAATCTAATTTTTTAGAATTAAAATTTAGATATTCAAAAATTATATGAAAAGAATTATAAATTATAAAAAAAAATTCAATTTGATTAAGAAACACATTTTACAATATTGATCAAATTTGTATCTTTTGACTCTAAAAAAATTAGGCAAATAAAAAGAAATGGAGGGAGTAGTAACTTGGAATTTTGCATTACGAGGAAATCTAAATACCTAACATAATTTTACATATTTTGTATTATTGACATGAGTGTTCTTTCATTTTATAACTTTGGATTATCTTTTTGTTTTCGTATTTGGAGATGGTTGAATTATTATATTCCGAATAGATCGTCGATCAATATTGTGGCTTGTTTTGGATAGTATTGTGGGTTATTATATCATTGTGTCTGAATATATATTTTCAATAATATATATTTTTTAAAATTTTTATTTATTTGGGTAAATTTTTTTAGAGTGTTGATCTTATAATTATAACTATAAATATCTTCATATCCAATAATTACACTATTCAACTACAAAATTCAAGTCGTAATTATTTTTTTATGATAAAATTTTATTCTGATTAATTGCGGGTTAAACACTGACGATAATATCATCGTTGCTAATTGTTTGAATTATTAGTTACAAAATTTTTTACCACAATTAAATATAAAATTTTGTGTCTAAAACTTACAATATAATATCTTCAAACTTTAATTAATTAGTTGATCATATTTAACTTTGGTCTACTTAAAATGTTTTTCACATTTACAAGATTAACACACTGACTTTACACCTTTCGAAAATTCATTCAATAAGTTCACTTCAACCTTCACACAATTAGATTAAGTCTTATTTTCTATAGCTATATCAATATGAAATAAATTTTTTATAATCATAAACAAAAATAGCAAAAGATCAATTTATATTTATCTATGAAATTTTTTTCGTAGAAAAATAGTTAAATTATTCAGCTACAAATTCTAAATCGTCACTATTTAATGATGACATATTTTGTGACAAAACTATATTGTCACTGAATCACAGATTGATTAGAGACAATAAAATGAGCGTCACTAATTATTTATAGTATTAGTGACAAAAACTGAGGTCACAATTAAATATCAAATTTTGTAGCTAAAACTTACAATATTTAACCACGAACTCTAATTTGTCGCTATTGCGACAACTTATCTTTTATTGAGAATTTTTTTTTGTATCTAATATTATAACTAATTCAAGACAAAAAATAGTTTCTTGCGAATTGGATCCATTATTAGCGATAAAAAAAGGTGTCACTGAAAACTTAAAATTCGTCACTAATGATCTTATTAAATGGGGCCAAAATATTTTTTGGTGGGAAACTTTAGAGGACAAAACTTTGCTACAAAATTTTATGTTTCGTCACTAAAAGCATATGCTTCATGTATTTAGATACAAAATGTAATTTTCGTCATAAAAAGTGAACAATTAGTGACGAATTTCTTCTCGTAGCTAATAATTTCGTAGCTATATATTAATTTTGTTGTAGTGAGTGGTCACTTTTCTTTTTAAAAGAAAACATTAAAATATTTTTGAAAAAAGCGACCACAAGTGGTCATTTTTTATTTTAAAATAAAATTATTTACAAAAACTGACCACTTGTGGTCGCTTTTCTTTAAAAAAGAATGAATTAATTTTTTTTTGAAAAAGCAACCACAATGGTCGCTTTCTGATTTAAAAAATTAAAAAAGAATTTTTATTACAAAAACCAACCCCTTGTGGTCGCTTTTATTTAACAAATTAAATAAAAAAGTGATCGTTTTTATTTTAAAAAAATAAATTTAAAATAATTTCTTAAAAGCGACCGCTTGTGATCGCTTTTGGATTTAAAAAAATTTAATAAAGAAAAATATTTTAAAAACCTACCACCTGTTGGTCGCTTTTCGATTAGAAAAAAAATATTTTCAAAAAGAATCACTTGTGTTACTTTTCATTAAAAAATAATAAAATAAAACACTATGCATAAACAATCACTTGTGGTCGTTTTTTGATTAAAAAATTATATTTTAATTATTATATGTAAAATTAAATATATTTTTAATATATATTGTTTTTCTTAATTACATCGACCACACGTAGTCAATAACTTGTATAATAACAATAAAATCAATTAAACTTAAATTTTGTAAAAAAATTATACTAAAAAATAAACTAAGAAATATACTAAAGAAAATAAATAAATTACGTTAAAATAAATAAATTACGTTAAACATAATCTTTATCTTTTACTTATCTTTCAATATATAAAATGAATATATTTTCCGTTGTATATACGTTAAATTAAGTTAAACATAATTTTTATATAATGACTATGTCTATATCATACAGTTGAGGTAATAATATTACGTTATTGGAGTTATAATAATGTAACGTACATATATAACAGATAATTCATCAAAATATAATGAATTTGTTGTATTATAAGGTAATATATCTGTGGATGTGATATTGAATAGTATGTTTATATCATATGATCGAGGTCTTAATAATATACTGTTGAAGATATAATAATATAATATCATTAATTAATCATAGTATGTACATACGTTGTGTATGGGGTAATTATATACTAATGTATATGTGATGTATATTCCACATATTTAATTAGAACCTAATATATAGTAAGTGTTATATATATATATATATATATATATATATATATATAAAACTTCTAATGTATTACAGTATATTATTACTTCAATCGTTTTAAAACAAATTCTTCAATATATACTTGGATACATTTAGTTATAGCTTTTGACTTTTGCATGTTTGTGGGTGTGTCGAGTATTGCAAAAGTCAAAAGCTATAACTAAATGTCTCCAAGTATATATTGAAGAATTTATTTTAAAACGATTGAAGTAATAATATACTGTAATACGTTAGAAATTATATTAATGTAAGTTAATCAAATTAATCAATAACTCATTAAAGCGTATATGAAATACGTTGCATTACGGGATAATATACTCGTGTATGTGATGTATATACTACGTATGTAGAACCTGATATAGTCGATTAAGTGTTTGTGGATGTATATATACGTATGTGTGTGTGTATTATGCAGCGATCTACAATGTATGTAGTCAAAAGTTAACTAATATATTCAATTATATATCAAATAGGCTGATATCATATGATCGATCAATCGAGGTAATATTATTTTATTTAATTTATAATAAGGTAAGATAAACCAACCGACAATTCATCTGAGTATATATGAAATACGTTGCATTATGAAGTAATGTATTTCGAAAATGATAGTCAATCGAATATATGTATAAGTATGTACATATATATCGTGTAGTGATGTATGCAGTAATCAAAAGTTAGCTAACGGAGTTATTTATCCAAGTATTTTGACTAATACGTTGATCCATATAATTGAGGAAATATACTACTCGTGTTAATGTATACCAAGGGTATACTGTTGAATTTATTATAACATAAATTAATTAATCGATAATTCATCTGATTAATACGTTGTATTACATGGTATATAATATCATATTTAAAAACTAATTAACTAAAAATTCGTCCTAATTTAAGAAATGTAATGCTATTATTATATGATTTAAGAAATATACTACTCGTGTTAATGTAATGCTAAAATAACTAATTATCCGATATATATGTATATTACATTAAATTATTTGAATATTATTATAAATATTATACAATTCATTAAAATTTTAATATTTCAAATAATAATCTTTTTAAAAAATAAACCTGTTGCTTATGATCTGTTTTCTAAAAACTTTTTACAATACCTGATCACGACCCGACCCGACCCGATCCAACCCATAAAAATGGCCCTTTTCCTTTCTAATTTTCCTGGTATCTAATTTAAGACTTAGTGAGAAATAACCCTTGAGACCCGCGACTACTCACCGGCGACGTTAACTCAGTCAGCGATGGAATCTTTCTCCGGCGTCTTGCGGCCACTCAGCGACGGAAAACTCCGGCACACTCGGCGACTTGCGGCGACTCAGTTAGCTCAGTCACAGAACAAATACTCGGATAAGGTCAGTGACGAAAAACCCCTTTTGCTTTATTTGAGTTGTTTCTTCCTGAGTTTTGTGTTTAGAAAAATGGGTACTCCGGATAGTACTGTATAATATCAGAGAAATGGGTGCTCCGGCAACTTTCTTTGCTTCAATATAGACTGAAACTGAAATCCTTTAATTTTATCATGGTTCGATGGGATCCAGAAAAAACTGAAACTGATATATGACGACTAAATTGGGGTTGGTTCGACCTAATTGTATTTTGACATTTGTAATTATGAAATTTGAGCAAATTTTAAATTCCAAATTCTACACTCTGGAAGCACTTGGATTCTAAAGTATTGAATTTCAAATTTAGCTTCCTATTTTTAAGCTGTGCTGCTTTCTGGTTTTATGATTCTCTGATGTTATACAGTACAACCCTTTTGTGTTTGAAGGAAAAGAAATGGGTGTTGACTGTTGTGTTTACCCCTTTTGTGTTTAACAAGTGTTGTTTCTTGTGAGAGCAGTGAAAAAGATTGCTTTGTTATTATTTGGTGATCGGTTGTCTCTTTTTCTTCAACTTAGGCCAAGCAAAGGTAAATTGATTTCTCTCTATTTTCCTATAGTGAAGTCTTTAAATGTAGTGTTAGGTGGGATTGTTTGCTGTAGAAGGCTTTGAAAGCCATAGGTTTTGTGATGATTATATGGTGTGAGAGGGAAATGCGACGCTTCTACTTATTTGCTTTATTAAATCTATTGAAATTGTTTGACTTTATTAGTGACTTGAAAATGATTCAGTGTATTGACTTGAATTATGAATTAGTGACTTGTGTTTGAATTTAGTTACTTGAAGGGTGAACTTGTGTTTTGAATTTAGTTAAGTGTAGTCACCTGAGAAGTGAATTAATTACTTGAAAATGTTTAAGGGGTCGTTTGATAGAGTGTATTGAAATGTTAATGCATACATTAGTTACTTGAAATTACTTGAAAGGTGAACTTAAGTTTTGAATTTAATTAACTGTGGTCACTTGAGAAGTGAATTAGTTACTTGAAAATATTTAAGGGGTCGTTTGGTAGAGTGTATTGAAATGTTAATGTATGCATTAGTTTAATGTGTATTAGTAGTACCTTGTTTGGTATACCTTTTTACCCTATGTATAACTAATGTAAGCATTAGTTATACACTTTATTGTGTATTGAGGTGTGTATTATTAATACCTCAAAATGCATGACATTAGTAAAAAAATGGATCTAATGCATGCATTAACATGCTTAAAGATCCTATTATCCCTCAAAAAATTTTCCTCATCCTTTCCAACATATATATTGAGGGTATTATGTATACACTTTTTTTTTTTTTTTTAGAAATTATGTAATTCATGTTTTTTTTAATACATCGAACCAAACACTGCATAAGAAAAATGCAATCATACCTAACACAAGCATTACTAATACACCATATTTTACATTATTCTTATATACTCTACCAAACGACCCCTAAGTGTATTGACTTGAGGGGAAATTAGTGACTTGTGTTTTGAATTTAGTTACCTGAAAGGTGAACTTGTGTTTTGAATTTAGTTAAGTGTGGTCACTTGGAAAGTGAATTAGCGACTGTCATGTCCTGTTTTCGCCAAGGTTAAACAAAACATGACTTATTGGACTCTAAAAGAATTGAATTTTGTACAGAGTCGCCACCTAATTTTTAAGGAAAATAAGAAAACCTGTTGAATTATTAACATGTGCGATTTTATGTTTCAGTCTGCAAAAACCAGTTGATATTCTAGGTAAGGGTTCAAATTATCCCGAAGAGAAGAGGTTAGGCACCTTTCAGGATCCACAAATGTGGTACCCGGCTAGATTAAATTTGTCAAAAAGAGATGAGGTATATTTAAAATAATGTAAAAATGTATGTATTAAATATAAAATAATTCTTTTGAATAATATAAATGTTTTAAAACTATGTAAAGATATATGTATATTAAATATATGAATAGAATAAATTTTTATAAAATATGTAAAGGACATATATAAAAATGTATAAGTAAATGTGAAAAGAAAAAGTATTTTATAATGTATGAAAAAGAAACGTATTTTGATGTGCCATGAAAAGAAAAAGTATTTACCATTAATACTTTTGATCTGATTAAAATTACGGAGAAAAGTAAAATTTTTTTGATAAGAAAAGGCTATATGAATTACTTGATTAACTTGATTCTTTTATGTAAGTGCATCAAAATAATATATATGTTTTGTCGTAAAAAATATAAACAAAAGCATATTAGTATATGTATGTAAAGAAAAGATAAGATTATATAAAGAAAAATCGTTCCAAAGGATAAGCCTACGTAATATTTTTTAATGTAAAAAGTATAAATTATTTGATTAAATAATCTAAGTCAATCTAATATTTTTATATAAATATTAACGAATTAAATTTACCTAAACGCGTGGTGAAGATTAAATAAAGAATATCCAGCTCAACACCCCAAAAAATAAAGTTTTCACTATGATTAACATTTGTACAAGTGAAAGAATATAAAAGAATAAACACTCAATTTAAAGTCTTCTTTAAATGTCATCCCGACAAGTATTCCCAGTAACTTGTATAAACACTTGTAACAAAAATGTTAATAACAAATAAATAATACTCAAAATAAAATAAAAAAATATGTGCATATACGTATTTAAAAATATATTTTTTGTTAGTGAGTGGGCTCAACTAAAGTTCTAAAATATAATAAAAATTTCATCATCGCCCAAAAATATTTATTTTTTGTTACGTATTTGTATACATAATGTCCGTCTTTTATTTGGGAAGGACTCAAAAACTGATGGGGATTTCTTCATTGGCCATGTGTCGGCACTTCGTATAAACTAATAAATTTAAGAAAAAATAGTATCCGTCTTTCGTAATGTGATGACCTCAAATATCTAGACGGGAAAATAATTTCATTGACCACAGTGTTTATTTTGATGCAAAATAAGTAACCTTGAGGAATAAAATTCCATATCTATTTTCGATATAAAATAAATAATTTCATTGGCCATGTGTTGATTTTTGATATAAATAGTAAATTAGAAAAGGTAAAGTTCGCCTTTGTAATGGGATGACCTTTGTAATGGTATGGCTTCAAATATTCCGACGGAGAGATAATTTCATAGGCCGTGTAGTACAGGATTTTTTTCTTTTCCAAATCAGCAAAACATATAAAAAATGAAGCGCTATGAGGGTGAAAATGTCCAGAAATCAGCCCGTAAAGCAGCCAACAACAACAGTGACAAACGAAGGCAGGCATACTTCCCCGATAAGATGCAAGATTAAATCCAAACAGGCCATAGACAAAGATAGAAATAATAAGATCATGGCAGTGAACATATAGTCATAAACAGTGATACCAGTAGCATTAACCAACGGCAAGAGAGGACATCAAAGTTCGCCTATTTTAATAGAGCCTTGTCGGAGAACGAGCAACCAAAGCTAGATCTGTAGAGGTTTTAGAGCAACATAAAATTAACAATCACAATAATTGAAGAAAATGGAGACAAAGTGCTACAATAGTGGGGGCAGCGGTGTTGTTTCCGGCTGGATCTCGCCGGCCACAACTCCGGCGAGACAACCATGGCGTTGTGGTTGCATCAGAAGTGAGGGGCGACGCGTGGTATGCTTGGTAGCTGGAAGCTCGCCTGTTGGCAGCCAAATCCGGTGAGGCAACGTGAAAAATGAAAAAGGGAGAGGGGGAAGGGGAGAGAGAGAGTGTGAAGGGTCGTCGTGTGGTTGCTTTTGCTGATGGAGGTGTGTGGTTGGGCGTTGGTGGTGGCAGCCAGCCGTCCGGTGTTCAATTCCGACGGTCGGTGGTGAGAGAGAAAGGGGAGAAGAGAAGAGAGATGTGAGATTTATGTATTTGTGCGTGTAGTGTGTGTGTGCTGGTGCGTATATATTATTATTTCCAAAGAATTGTGTGGTTCCCCTTTTTGAAGGGGAGAGGGTAGAAAATAAAATCTATCCTTTGAAATTTTGTCCCCCTTTTGTGTGTAATTATTATATTGTGTAAAAATAAATTATCTGATTCAGTGTTTGTGGATCGTAAAAATACAAAAATTAATTTGTAATTATGGAAAAATAAAAAAAAACATGTTGAGAATATTGAAAAAATGTAATTAATTTAAAAATGTTATAAAAATATGATGTTCTGTCCTGCAGGTGTGTATTTTGTGTATTTGTTGTGTGTTTGTATATTGAGTATTTAAAAAAAAAAATAATAATAAAAAATAAATATCAAATCTACTTTCTTCCAAACATATTCCTTAAATTATGGATAGCAGGTGAAGGAAAAATTAAGTGTCATAATGACGATGAGACCTTGACTTGACTGATTTGTTTCTCTATTATTAAAATAATTGACTCGACTCAACTTTTACGGATTGTAATAAATATACAAAAATACAAGTATTGATATCTAATTATAAAAAAATGTAAAGAATATTGAAATTATTGAAATGTAATTAATTCAAAAATACTGTAAAAATGTGGCGTCATGTCGTGCATGTGTGCAGATGATTGTAAAATGTTAAGAACGATAATGAATTGATAAAAATCCTAAAATAAGAAAAATTATTAATAAATTATAAAAATAAAAATATGACAACAAATTGATTAAAATCCTAAAGTAAGGATGATTAGCAACAATTTTGTCAAACATTTATAAAAAAATGTGAAAAATTGTATTTTGTGCCCTTTAGCGATCAGGGAGCCTGAAGACGTTAATTTTAGGCACGGAGAGAAAAAATTGAGTTTCAACAGTGACTTGAGAAGTGAATTATTGACTTGAAAACGTTGTGTATTGACTTGAGGGAAAATTGGTGACTAGTGTTTTGATATTAGTTACTTGAAAGGCGAACTTGTGTTTTGAATTTAGTTAAGTGTGGTGACTTTAGAAGTGAATTAGTGACTTGAAAATGTTCAAGTGTATTGACTTGAGGGGGAATTAGTGACTAGTTACTTGACAGGTGAACTTGTGTTCTGAATTTAGTTAAGTGTGGTCACTTGAGAAGTGAATTAGTGACTTGAAAATGTCTAAGTGTATTGACATGAATTTTGAATTTAGTTACTTGAAAGGTGAACTTGTGTTTTGACTTTAGTTAAGTGTGGTCACTTGAGAAGTGAATTAGTGACTTCAAAATATTTTAAGTGTTGGTACTTGAAATGCAAACTTGTGTTTTGAATTAGTTAAGTGTGGTCACTTGAGAAGTGAATTAGTGACTTCAAAATATTTTAAGTGTTGGTACTTGAAATGCAAACTTGTGTTTTGAATTAGTTAAGTGTGGTTACTTGAGAAGTGAATTAGTGATTTGAAGATGTTTAAGTGTAGTTACTTGAAAGGTGAACTTGTGTTTTGAATTTAGTTAAGTGTGGTCACTTGAAAATGTGAATTAGTTATTTGAAAATGATTTAGTGTAGTCGCTTGAAATGTGTGGTTAAGTGTTGTCACTTGAGATGTGAATTAGATACTTGAAAATGGTTAAGTGTAGTCGCTTGAAATATGAATTTGTGACTTGAACTAATTACTTGAATGTGATTGATTGTGTACTAGCAACTTGAAA
The DNA here is from genome assembly GCF_002878395.1 of Capsicum annuum. Classification (NCBI taxonomy): domain Eukaryota; kingdom Viridiplantae; phylum Streptophyta; class Magnoliopsida; order Solanales; family Solanaceae; genus Capsicum; species Capsicum annuum. The sequence continues at coordinate 16,060,137 of NC_061111.1, forward strand.
ATGATCAAGTGTAATCACTTGAAATATCGAAATAGTTATTTGAAAATGATCAAGTGTTGTAACTTGAAATGTGTATTAGTGACTTGAAAATGGTTAAGTGTATTGACTTGAAATATGAATTAGTTACTTGAAAATGGTTAAGTGTAGTTACTTGAAATGTGAATTAGTTAATTGAAAATGGTTAAGTGTAGTCACTTGAAATGTGTACTAGTGACTTGAACATGATTAAGTGTAGTCACTTGAAATGTGGATTAGTGACTTGAAAATGGTTAAGTGTAGTCACTTGAAATGTGTACTAGCGACTTAAAAATGATCAAGTGTAGTAATTTGAAATGTGAATTAGTGACTTGAAAATGATCAAGTGTATCACTTGAAATGTGTATTAGTGACGTAAAATATGAGTTAGTTACTTGAAAATGGTTAAGTGTAGTCACTTGAAATGTGAATTAGTAAGTTGAAAATGGTTAAGTGTAGTACTTGAAATGTGTACTAGCGACTTGAAAATGATCAAGTGTAGTCACTTGAAATGCAAATTAGTGACTTGAAAATGGTTTAGCGTAGTCACTTAAAATGTATATTATTGACTTGAAATATGAATTAGTTACTTGAAAATGGTTAAGTGTAGTCACTTGAAATGTGTACTAGCGACTTGAAAATGATTAAATGTAGCCACTTGAAATATCAAAATAGTTACTCGAAAATGATCAAGTGTAGTTACCTGAAATGTGGATTAGTGATTTGAAATATGAATTAGTTACTTAAAAATGGTTCGGTGTAGTCACTTGAAATGTGAATTAGTGATTTGAAAATGCTTAAGTGTAGTCACTTGAAATGTGTACTAACGACTTGAACATGATTAAGTAGTCACTGAAAATATCGAAGTAGTTACTTGAAAATGATTAAGTGTAGTCACTTGAAATGTGTATTAGTGATTTGAAATATGAATTAGTTACTTGAAAATGGTTTGGTGTAGTCACTTGAAATGTGAATTAGTGACTTGAAAACTAGAAAATGGTTAACTGTCGTCACTTGAAATGTGTACTAGCGACTTCACGCAACTAAAATAGACTTCACTTCTACATTGTTGAGTTGCTTAGGCTTTTGCCTGTGGGCCTTCTTACTCAAATATACATGGAAGGCTTGTCCTAGTTCTAAAATAAAACCATAATCTAATTCCAATAGAAGCTAAAATAAAACCATAATCTAATTCCAATAGAAGCTGAAAAAGAATAATTTTTAAAAAGTGAAAGGTAGCATTTAATGAGTCAAAACACTTTGCTGAAACAGAATCCACTTTTGATGAGTCCTTGATTCACAATGCTAGAGCCTGTGATGTAGAGCCTACTATCTAAAATAATTGCTTCACAATTCTATGTTCGTAAGAATGTTATTCATGAGTGATATAACTAGTTGGGATCATTTTATGCTTTAAATTTTGTTCCAAGAATTATTGGTTCTTATGCTGGCCTATCTCAAGAATAGGCAGCATTTGCTATTTTGTTCTCTTTTTCATTCTTACTTTCATGCCTCAGTTACATTTAGTTTAAGCTGAGGGTCAATCTGAGACAACCTCTCTATCTTGCAAAGATAAATGTAAGATGTGATTACACAAGCTATATTGATTATTGTTGTTGTACTGTATTATATGAGTTTAGGTCTCATTTGGTAAGTGAAAATAAGTTGATTCAGTGAAATGCAATCAAGTGTTGAATGGTTTTAGCCATGTTACTTCTCTGTACTCTGCTATTACGAAGATCACAAGGCTCAAACCTGGCTGATCTTGAAAGATGAGGGTTTGGGTTTGCTAGCGCCCCTTGATATTTGTCGCATTTTCTCTACAACCTCATAAATACAAGAAAAACACACCACCTTTATGTTTAACCAAACATGTTGATTTAATTCTAAACAAGCTTACTACTACAGATAGGTTGTCTAAATGGATATTGTATGTGGATTCAATGTGTAATTTTGTCAAGCATACTTGAAAAATTCTGTGATTTTGCTAGAGCCTTGTGAAAGAGGCTCTTATCTTGGATCAACAGATCATATTTCATTGCTAACACATGTTTGTACTTGGGCAATAAAGAACTCCAAAAGTAAGTCTCAAAGTGCTAGACTATACAGATTATTTTGTGCTAAATGCATGCATGCCCTGTGAATGGAGGGAAACCAGAGAACATTTGTCTTCTCAGTAGCAGTAGTAGTAGTGGTAACAGAATTAGAACCCTTCGCCAGTGCTTTCATCCCTTTGCAGGATTTCATGTGGGCATGTTGTTTCTCTGGCTTGAATGGCTTACCACATTGCCTGCAACAGAGTGTCTTAACTCCTACCACATTTAGGACTTATATTGCAGTTTGTTCTTAATTTTGCAGTGATCCAAATTCCTATTGATTGTCTCATTTTCAGCAATGTGGTTAGGATCTGATAATACTCTCTTTGAATCTAAGAAATAGTTCAGCCACATTGCTACAGTGGCTAATTGAATTTAGGAGCACAGATTTCCAGTTTGTTTATTTAAATAGAATGTTTTTCGAATGGGGCTTAGTAGAAATCTTGCCCGAAGAACTCGGCTTGGAATGATGCTTTATATGCTAATACATGTTATTTGTATTTTTTAGCACTTTTTATGGCCTGACTTAACATTTCCTTATGCAGAATGAGTTTGAAAGAAAGAAACAAGAAATGTTAGCTGCTCAAAGTGCATCAGCTGTGGATGGAGAAACTAATTCAGCCGGTCAGCCTGCTCAAGTGAAATGGATATCTAGGTGCAATCTGTTGATGGAAAGAAAAAAGGAAGATTCAAAGGTCTTGGCTCCCTGGGTCGAAGTGTAAAGGCATCTCTAAGAATTGAACATCAACTTTGCATGAGATGATTAAGTCTCAGGTTGATGCTTCGAATGTTGATTTGTTTCACGTTATCAGGATTAGAATTACTTTCATTCACGTCGTTAGAGTCATCATCGCTTTCATCCTCATAAGTTTGGTTGTCTTTTTGAGATGGGCATTCATCATTTGAAGATGATTTCTTGTATACATGCTTTATCAACAAGTCTAATTCCTTTTTCATCCTTTTATTTTTGTGTTGCTCATTCCGCAACTGGGCATACAATCAGCATTTAAAGCATCAACCTGAGACTTAATCATCTCATCAATTTCTTTTGGCAAAGTTGATGTTGAATTCTTAGATGCCTTGATGCTTCAAATGCTTATTTGTATGCCCAGTTGCAGAATGAGCGACACAAAAATAAGAGGATGAGAAAGGAATTAGACTTGTTGATGAAGCATGTATACAAGAAATCATCTTCAAATGATGAACGCTCATCTCAAGAAGACAATCAAACTTACGAGGATGAAAGTGATGATGACTCTGACGATGTGAATGAAAGTGATTTTAATCCTGGTAATGTGAATGAAAGTGATTTTAATCCTGGTAATGTGGTAGTTTTATTAAGGATTCAAGTTTGAAATATTATATTATGGACCATTTAAGAACCTTACATTATTGATGTGGATGTTATTAATTATGGTTTTTTTGTTAGCTGTAATGGTTTACATTAGACTTGTGTTGAATGATGTTTTTGAGAATTATTGGAGGTTTCGAATAAATTTTTGACTAATTGTGAAATGATTCTAGTGATTTACCTCTGAATTATTACTTGGAGATTTTTATGGGGATGCACATGCTAAACATTTATAAAAATTTGGGAAAAGGCATCGTTTCCACCTCAAACTATACCCAAAAAGTCTAAGTCACACCTAAACTATTGGAGTGACTTAATACACACCTAAACTACTTAAAAGTGTAGCCACACCTAAACTATTGGAGTGACTTAATACACACTTAAACTACTTAAAAGTGTAATTTTTTACATCCTAAATCTGACGTGGAAAAAACATAATTATTTAATTTAAAAAAAGGCGCGTCTAAAATTAAAAATAACACAAAAAAAAGGTTAAAACTGAAAATTCCAATTTCAATTCATCTTCTTCTTCTCCAAAATCAAAAATCCTAAACTGGAAAAAATCCTAATTCAAAACATCCATCTCCTTCTTCTTCTCCAAAATCAAAAATTCCCAAACTGAAAAAAAAAAAAGATTCAAATTCAAAACATCCAAAAAATTCCCAAACTAAAAAAAAGATCCAAATTCAAAACATCAATCTTCTTCTTCTTCTTCTCCAAATTCAAAAATTTCCAAATCAAACTGAAAATTTCAATTTCAATTCCAAGTTGCTAATGAATTTCGAACGATTAACAATGGGTGAAATTCTTCCCTCTTCTTCTTCCTCCAATTCAATTCAACCATAGACAAGTAGTAGTACAAGCGTCTCACTGATCTTAACCCAACAACTTCACTAACTAATAATAGCCCTCACGTAGAAGGCAGACCAAAAGGTTTGGTGACAATGAAAACAATTGGAACAGATGTAATGGCAAACAGGAGAAAGAAATGAGAGAAATATTGGGAGTATTAGGCAGAAAAGACCAAGAAAGAGTATCTTACACGGGGGGAGAAGGCCTTAAAATTGAACAAATTTTTAGCCATGTCCGGTCCTTTGCTCATGGGCCTAGCAGCAATTGGTTCTGCATTGTCAGGTCATTCTCCTCATGGATCTTGGGCAGCCATGATAGGAATTGTTGGTGGCGCATTGGCAAGTGTAGGTAATACAATAGAACATGGTGGGCAAGTTGGAATGGAGAGAAGAGAAAATAGTGAAGTGTTTGGGCATTGAAGAAGAAGAAAAAGGATTTAAATTAAAAAGAAGAAAGAAGAATTTATGAAAATAATAAATTTATTATTTTTTCGGATGATGCTGACGTGGCACTGACGCGGTGTTGATGTGATGCTGATGTGGCAGCGCGTGTAAAACACTACACCATATGCAAGTGGTGCAATGCCTGACAGGGTGTAAAAAGTATCACTTTTTAATAGTTAAGGTGTGTAATAGGTCACTAGTATAGTTTAGGTGTAGCTTAGACTTTTCGGGTATAGTTTAGGGTGGAAACGATCCCTTTTCCCTAAAAATTTTCTTGAGATAATTTGTTCTTGCGGATTTATTTGGAGCATTTCATATGAATTTTCTTGCAAAATAGTTTCATAAATATTTGCAAAAATTTTCTTTTGTCAATTAGGAATTTTCATCTCTAAACTTCCTTTGGATTTACTCGGGGATCTTCATGGGGAATAATTTGTGAATTTTTTTCGTGAAAATTCGTTGGTATATTCCTTTTTGTGTGAAATTTTATCAAATAATTCATGTAAAATTTTGATAGTTAATTGCAAATAACGTAACTGCGGATTTAGTTCTGAAGTTAAATTACCTCAGAATTTTCTAAATCCGCAGGTAATAATTACCTATGAAGGTTTTTCCTTTGGATTTTAATTGGCAAGAAAATCCGCAGATAATCAAATTACTTGGATATTTTACCATATTATCCCTATAAAAATTCTCAAGTAATAAGCACTTTTCTTGTAGTGCCAATATATTCCCACCAAGTGGGGTTTGGGGAGGGTAAGTGTACCGTAATTCATATCACTACCCCAGAGGAGAGATAGAGAGGTTGTTTCCGATAGATCCTCTGCTAAAAATAAAACAATCTAGACAAGAAATAATAAAATGACAAGATACAATAGAAATCAATACATCCAATAATACCATACACAAAATAGTAATACAACAAACGATACTACATTCTAAACTAATACTAATCTTCTACCCTAATCCGCCTCCTCCACAACTTCCTATCTAGGGTTCTATCCTCGGTAAATTGAAGCTTCTCCATGTCATGTCTAATCACCTCCCTCCAATATTTCTTCGGTCTATCTCTACCTCGCTTGAAACTATCTCTAGCCAACCTCTCACACCTCCGCATTGTGTCCCTCCTCATCATATGACCAAACCATCTCAACCTCGCTTTCCTTATCTTGGCTTCCAACAAAGCCACTCCCACCTTATCTCGATGTCAATATCGGATATCGAGGTTAAAAAAAAATAGTTGGTTTACTTGAAGATACTCCCAAATGAAAAGGTTTTTTCTTTGGTGTAATACCACAGAACGCTATATAGTTAAAAATTCATACCCCTAATTTAAAAAAGAAAGGCAAAATTGTTCTGCATTAGTTGTTCCTTATTGATTAAAAAGAGAAATACTGTATTAATGAACTTAGGCTAAGTAAACTATTCAGCCTAATAGACTAGTATTTTTGTGTTTGCACTCTTCTGTTCAGTCTATAACAAACAAACAAAAAAAACAAGTAAAGAAATGAAGAACCGACCAGTCCTTTTATAAGTTACAAATTGACATGAAATATGAGAAAGAAGAAGAAAAACTAAAGACCACATTGGTCACAAACCCAAGTGAGATTTGAAAAGGGACTTCTCATCAACACTAGAAGCCCAAAAGTAGTCAAAACTAACTCACTCATAAACGAAAAAATTAGTCCATCCTGAGTTTAGCCCATGGGTTGTTTTGAACTAATTCAAATGATTTACCAACATCACCCCATAAATTAAGATTCTTCATTTGTTACTTATGCTGTGGACTCTTTAAAAATATCAACCGGTGTGTGTCGAATATTGCAAAACTAGTTCCCTTTGGAGAATTCGACAGAGTGCAGCTACATAGTTTGTTACATAAGTAAATATATTTGGCCTTAACCGAATTCGATGGAAATGTGGAACCATGGTAATGCCTCTCTAATATTATGCAGTCAAAGTGGAAGAATGCTAACTGACATTTAAAGGACTATGTGGTTAAAGTAAATATATTGAGTTCAATTCTATAAGTCTTTTAAAAGTACTTGAGTAGCTAAAAGTTTTAGGAGAGTTGTAGTGTAAACACCAAATTTTACATGAACTGCCAGAACAACCAGCCCAATCAAATCACAATATGGGTCAATAACGGTTGTTTTGGATCTTCATAAGAAATGGGCTAAACCCATGGGTCCTTGAAAAGGACAGAAACGGCACTGCAAATTAAATTATTTCCACGAAAATGGTCATAACTAGTCATTTCAATTTGCTGGCCTGTTCTGTACCATTTCTACACACCTTCTATACATATCTTATACATATAAATATTCCATACGGAAATTATACAGTTTTGATACACAATTTATACAATAATTATATTTTTTTTTTACATATTTTATACAACAATTATATAATTTTTACACACTTTCTATATATTTTTATATATATTTTATACATATACATATTTGAAACATATATCTTATATAGATACATATTCTATATAGCAATTACATTATTTTTATATAATTATATTTAATTATTATTTCTAAACAATAAAAAAAAGCGGAATATTTTTTCAATTAAAAAATTTATAGCAAAAAAAACTGAGATATTCTTAAAAGGGATAAATTGCCCAAGTTGAAAACTGTATCAGTATTGTATATGGACTATATCTGAACTACGTGGGTCAAAATGATCCAAATTAGGAAATGACTATAAAGTGAAAATAGTATATCTGACTGACCACTTTTTGAAAAAATATCAAACTTGGGCTATTTGTTTTAAAAAGTGTTATAGAGTGTCCTTTTTCTTTGATTAATTTATGGGTAACTTACATAAATCCCTGAATCTTTAAGTGATATTATATAAAATCTCGATTATTTTGTTAATTATATTTTATCCCGATTTTTTAAAATGTGATACATATGTTATATGGTAATACATATAAAAAAAGTGATACATTTGAAACTAACAAGACATTTATTTAAGAAAATAATAGATTCTCTTCCATTCGTTGTATTATTTTATTTAATGAATGATATCTAATTTTTCTCCCTTTTTGGATTTAATTTAGGTGTTTTAATTATGTTTCTCTTTATTCGTCTTTAATTATGAAAGATATTTTTTTTTTCTTTTTTTTCTTTTTTTCTCCTCTTTAATGTTAGTCTGCTTTTTTTAGATTTAATTTTAATTATGTTTCAATTTTGCTTTTAGTCTTTGTTTTTTTAAATGTTATTACTTTTGTTTCATAGATTGACTACACCATTACCTTTCATTAATTACATATGAAGCACCCATAATACCATATATATCACCCATTAATATCATATGAATCACCCAATAATTGAAATAAATAATTGTATCTATCATATGGATCACCATAATATCATACATATGAATCACCCAATAATTAAAATAAATAATTGTATCTACCATATGAATTACCATAATACCATATATATGAATCACCCAATAATTGAAATAAACAATTGTATCTAACATCTGAATCACCATAATACCATATATATCACCCATTAATATCATATGAATCGCCAAATAATTGAAATAAATAATTGTATCTACCATATGAATCACCATAATACAATATGTATCACCCATTAATATTATATATATCACCCGTTAAAATCATACAAAATGTATCTATCGTATGAATCACCATAATATCCACATAATGATATCATATTTATCATTGATATGAATCACCATTAAAAAAATAAACATGTATGAATAACTAAATAAATTTATATATGTATCAATAGATTTTAAAAAAATAAAATGGGAGAGATTTTAGGAAAGGAAAAAAAAAGTTACATGCATTAATGGAGGAGAAAAAATTAGGAAGGAAGATGATTTAAGAATTAATGGAAGAGAAAAAAATCAGAAAGTAAGATGATTTAATTGTTGATAATTAGGGAGATATTTTAAGGAAGGAAATTTTGAATGAGTTAATCGTGGAGTAAAAATAGTTTTCTTGATATGTATCAAGAGTAAAATTAAAAAATGGGATTTTATGTAAATTTTAAAAAAGTAAGGGATATTAGGTAATATAGTCTCTTAAGTATGAGATTTGTGTAATTTATCCTTAATTTATCGATTGAAAGATATAGAGAAAAGGACAAAGATCCATTTAAAAACAATAGAAATTGGTTAAATATATCTCTTTACTTTAAAAAATTGGCTAAATATATACTTTGAGGTTAAAATTATCTACGATGTCATAATTTGGGGCCAAATTTACACCTCTATTTTGAAAAATTGGTTAAATATACCTTTCGTCATACTTTGGGATCAAAATTGCTCTTTCTGTCATAATTTGGGGCCAGATTTACCCCTCTACTTTGGAAAATTAACTAAATATATCTTTCATCATATTTTAGGGTTAAATTTATCCCCAATGTCTTACTTTGATACCATATTTATCCTCGTTGTTAAAAAACTTTAACATATACCCTTCCTTTAATAAAAAAACTCAAAGCAACATTAAATAGCCCAGTTTTTAAAACAAAACAAACGCTAATCTAATCCGCTCGATCCGACCGACAAAAAATACGCAAACATATATATCCCTCCCTAAGTTCTATTGGTCGAATTTTTCCTAAAAACAAGTGTCTCATGTTTGGGCCATTGGACATAGAATGGTCAATCGGCTATTTTAATTTCACTAAACGGTCCTTTCCTTATTTGGGTCGTTTTGGCACATATAGTTCAGATATAGTCCATATATCATATTGATACAATTCATATACCATACAGATATAGTTCTTACAAAAAATAGAGCCTCGAATTTATGGGTGAAAATTGTATCATTGTTACATAGAATATGCACTATTTAAACATGATGTACATTGAATTTATATCATTTGTTGTGTAAAATAAGTATATATATATATATATATATATATATATATAGAGAGAGAGAGAGAGAGAGAGAGAGAGAAATTGTATATTTATAGTTTAGAATATATATCTGTATAAGATATGTATCGAAATCGTATTAATATTGTATAAGTTGCCAGCAAATGGCTAGAAATGAAATTAAAATCCAACCATTTCCATGTCAATAGTTTCAGTCGAAGTGTTATTGTGTCCTTTCCCCAAGATATAGATCTCTATTTAAATAAATATTTATATCTAAATATGAAAGAATCGACATTTACAAGGCGTAACCAATGAAAGATTCTCATCTTGTTCTGATATTGTTTTCCGAGACGTCCCTTGGGCAAAAAATATATATATATTTTCATGAATGACTATTAATTTGTGCATTAAAAAAATATTTTTTTAAGAGTTTAAGTGTTGAATGTTTGTATTTGACAAAGATAGTTATACATTAAAAGATTATTTGTTTCTTCATGGTTATGTTAAGATTTTGTATCATTAAGGTGCAATTTGCGACGACACCTCATTTTCTTATTAAATTGGACTTGTTGCTTTTAACCTTCGAAGATAGTATTAATATCTATGCCGAGCTTATCATTAAGCAAAATATATATTTTGAAAATTTGTTAACCAAACACAAGCAACTTCTCATCGACAAAAACACTTTTTAAAAAAACATTTTGAAGAAAAACACTTCTTAAAATAAGCTGATTTTAGAATGTTGATCAAACAGGCTATTAGTTGGCTGGATTTTATTATATTTTTTAAATATTTTTTTATTATTAAATGACTAAATAATATACATATATATATATATATATATATTTAAATTTATATTTTTAAAATATAATTAATAAAATAAATTTTTAGTAAATATTGTTAAGGAAGTTGTCAAGTCAAAGATTATCAACTATTTTAGAACAAAAAGGAGTATATTAAACCTCTACCAATTAATCATTTTCTCTCCTCTCAAGTTTTCCTTTTGAATAGTCAGTCTCTCATAAAAAGTGATATTTGGAGAGAGAATTTTACCATTGATAAATGGAAGCTTAAAATCCAAACTGAACTTTTGGATTTTGACAGATTTTTATTTAATATGGTACAAAATATTTTTATAATTATTGTTACAGTAGGTAAAATTTAATTATTTTAATGTAATAAAGAAATAACTATTTGATTTTACTATTATAATGTGTAAATTTAAGTATACGTGAAATTAACTCCAATTATATGTAAAATTAACTCCATAATTTTGAGGTTGTTATATGTATTCTCTTCGTTTCTTTTACTTGAACTTTATATTAAACATAATTTTTTATTTAATTTAATAAATTAAAAGAAATTTATGGTTATGTGATTATTAAATAATTATATAAAATAATTTGATAAAACAAGTGCCTACTAAAATATGTTAAGAGTATCAAATCAACAAGGATAAAATTGAAATAAGTAATAATTATTAGGGACACATATGTAATTTCATTGGTCAAACCTTAATAGATTATAAGTTGCAAAGAAAAAATTGAGATTTGCAGCTTCTTGTTTTTAGCTTAAAAAAAGTCAAAAATAACTTTTTTTAAGCAATTATAAAAATTATCAAACACCTTTTTAAGAAAAAAAAACTTATATTCTATTTTGCCCAATTTATAATCTCTTCCAAACATCCACATACGCATGGGAGACAGCTTTATTATTGTCTACCTCCTTAATATGGTCAACATGTATAAATAGATACAAAACTTGGACCTTTTCAACTTGTATCTAAGAAATTGAAGAAGATTGAGGCATCACTTGCCAAATAGTAATGGAAGTGTCAATTAATTAACTAATTTATATACAAATATAATAGTGTATAATATTTTTTATATCATTGGATAAAGATAAAGATGAATTAAATATAACTTTTCAAGGTAATTATAGATTAAGTAATATCCGCATTACATATGGTCAATAACATAAGCGGATAGGCTGCTCAAGGTTGAGCATCTGCCCCATTGATCAGTAGGTTGAAGATTTGAGTCATATTAAAAGGTAAGTTAGAATTAACACTATTGATTCTACTGAGAGTTGGATGTCACTAAATGCAATTTAAATAAATAATGATATTATTTATTTAAATTTCATGTTCGAATTTCAAGTAGGCAAATATAATATAGATAATTTCTTTTCATGCAGTTTAAAGATTGGTGGAAGATAACAAGTATATTATGAAATTGATTTTCAACTTATTTAGGTTCTTAACAGCTTGATACGCTATCTCACTTCAACCCTTTGAGCGAAATGTTTGTGTGGTAATAAGTAGTTTCTCAAATTGCTGAAATATTTTACTTATATGTTTTTGAGATACATAATAGAGTTTCTTCACTAGTTGACATAAAATTAATGGTTTTAATTAAAACATCAAATATGCATATACACAGCCAGAGCAAAGAAAGTGATACCCCAAGAAGAAGTAGCAGCACCATTATATTATTATGAGATAGAAATTACATACAAGAGAAATTAATGTATTTACTAGCTATTAATTAATTGCTAGTAATTGGTATACATTTTTTAGCAAAGTACCAATTGTTTCTACATATCCATGTATATAGTATCTTTTTTCTTTCAAACATTTTTTGTACAACCCCATAATATTAAAATTGTGTTAATTAAAACCAAAAAAAAAAAAGGAACTCCTACCACAAGGGTAAAAAAAAGATTCATAATACCTCTTTAATTTGTTGTATCAATAAGTAATCAATTGCCTCACCTTTTCAACTATATATCTTGAGCATAGAAGTCAATAATCTCCTTGAGATTAAGTTGAAACAAAGAAGAGCAATCATTTTGCATCAACCACAACATGTGTTCAAACAATATAGCATCAACATCCACATAAATAACTTTTTTTGCTATATTTTCTTTTACTCTTTCTCTATCTTCTTTCCTCACCATTTCAATCAAACTTCTAAATGGACTTTCTTGTAACACAAATGGCTCCACCAAGAATTCCCTTCTTTCTTTTCCCACCAGCACAGTTACCGGATAACTTGAATCGACATAATCATCCTCTACTAGTGGCTTATACCCTAATAATCGGCCCGAGCATCGCCTTGTCAAGATTGCAACAGGCAACACTATGCAATCCATGAAATGAAACCAAAAATGTTAACTTCTATATATATAGTATTTTTATGAGATGTTTTACCTTTGTTTGTTGGAGATTATTTTTGGAATGAAGTGGAAAGAAAGTATAGAAGAGTTGTTGATGAGAGTAAATTAGATTGAATTGGCCAGCCAACGGCTAGTGTAGAAATGCATATGTGTAAACAAAGAATTTATAGACTTTTAATTAATTTATATAAAGGTATGTATGTATATATTAGTTGGTGTAATTTTCATTGGTTGTTTTCGTGGAAAGAGAGCCGTTTGAGTGAGAAGAAAATCTTCCTAAATTTTACTTTCTGATGAGTGGTAGGAATATGGAAGGTGACAGATAGACGGCCAAATAAGTTGGTCCAATGGAACTTATGACAAGCTTTCCATTTCTGTGACTTCGTCCCCATCTCTTTTTTAAAAATAAAAAATAAAAAAAAATCTTTTATAATTTTATTTTTTTTTTTAAAAGCAATTTTGAGTGTCTAGCTAGCGATTTTTTATTAGAATAAAAACAAAATCCTTATACTGATAAGCACAAACAAGGCAGGCTAGACCTTACCTTAACAATTTTAATGAGGTAATGAATTTCATATTCTGAATTCGCTGATCTAAAATCATTTTGATTTGTTCTTAATAAAATCACTAAGAGGTAAATGTATTCTATTAAAAAAGTGTTCATGATATTCAGTATATACCATACCATGTCCACCCCTAACCCTACATCTATAGAGAGTTCACATCAATTATTTCAATGCGCGTTTAACTAATATAGCCGACCTTCCATGTTAAATGGATGGGGCACCTAAAATTTCATTTGATGTTAACAAGGTGAAGACAAAATAACCATAATAAATTATAGTAGAATTTTGTGAAAGAGTATAATAATAGGATATATCACAATTCACTTTTATAATGTCCAAATGAAAATATTTTATTTTATTTTAAAAAAAAAAAAAAAAGAAAGGAAACGTTGGATAAATCTTATGTTATAACTTTAGATTTACTTAATGGTTATGGTAGAAAATCTTGTACAAAATGTGACGAACTTTTCAACATGGCTTTTTTTTTTTCTATATAACCGCTGTTTCTGGATTAGCTTGTGTGCATCTCGATTAATTTCACGAGATACCTGTCATCTCTCACCAACAACAACAGGTATCAGGTAATTCTGTCCACCAAGGCTAAAACAAATGGAAAGAAATTACCTAGAACTTATCTCTGTTGGAAATTAAACCTGAGACCTTATGATATTTAACTCAACTTCATTGAACCACTATGTCACACTTTTTGGTTGTAACTTCTCAACATGTGACCATACATGATGAGGGAATTTCCCTTTTTCCCCTTCTTTTTTATGCCGTGAATGGATCAAAAATGGATGATAACATGCAACTAGTATTTCCACCGTTATAATCTTGGTCGATAAAATTATTTAATACTTATTATTAATAGAGGTGATATGTATTTCATAAAATTAGTTGAAATAAATAAAAGTTAATTCGAACAGCATAGTTATAAATATATATATATATATGCAATTAGTATACATCTAGTTACAATTACATTATGTGGGAAATATGTAATTTTCTATGAAAATGGTAATCCTTTACAAAAATTAGACTTAAATTATAAGAGTTGAATCATTGCTTAGAAGAAACTTGAGTAACATTCCGTATCAAAAAAATAGAATGAAAAAATAATTAATACTACAAAAATTATGGATAAGCTTTCATGGGTCAATTCAGTTTGATATTCATACATTTTGCTTCTACTCCAAACTTATTTATGCCAACGAGGTCGGTCAAACCATAACTAATCATTACCAGATTTTGGTAGAGTAACATGATAAATGTGTTCGTTTAATTAGTGGGATAAGAATAACAATTTTAGAATAAAATGTGGAATTATTTTATCTCGTACTTGATTATAGGTTTCAGTTAGTCACATGATATTTTCTCTCTTTATTTTTAACTAAAATGATGGGATTGGCTATCTAATCCGATTGAATATTTTTGTCTATCTCATCCCATCCCATATACTGAATGAAAATGAGAATTATTTTATTCCTCCATTTTAACAGAATTTTTTCTTATCAAAACTTTTTTGTCGAAAGACCAACTATTCGTTATCAGTTCACTACTACTTTCGATTTGCTGATCCGAACGGACTATAAGTTGCTAATTGAACCTGAACAAAGTAGTATTATGAAATTTATCAAACAAACAAATCTAATTAATTTTTTTTAATAATCATGGTATATGGTTTAACTTTCGGATATCTCGACTAAATTCATGAGATACATGTACCTGCGACCAGCAACAGAAATCCGATACTCACCCTAGGTTCTCAACTCACTTTGACTATTAAGCCACACATGCAATTCGAATTAGTTATTAAAAAGTTGATCAACTAAAATTACTTTTTTTTTTAATCTCAGGATAATCCACAGCCCCTATAATTTCTGCCACAGTTTCTGACCTGCGGGTGAGCACTTTATGCGCATTAAGTAAACCCCCAACTGTGTAGTAACCTGCAAAACGCATTAGACAAGTCATGTCCACTGCCTTGACTCAAAAGACCTTGAGAATGAATCGAACTCAAATCATCGTGTGGATTACGACACTCCAAACTAATTGAGTCATCCATAAAGACAAAGAAGAGATAAACTAAATCACGTAAAACACAAATGATATAAACATAGGCGTGTTGGGTCTTTGATAGAACCAAAGATGAGGTGGGTGTAGGCCAAGGTTACAGTTGGGGTGGGTGGACGGCAAACCACACGACCGCTACGCGTCTACACCTCAATAGTCCCCTGCCCCCTGCCCCCTGCCCCCTGCCCCCTGCCCCCTGCCCCCTGCCCCCTACCTCCCTCGACTTTTATTTCCACCTAACATGTGCTACTTAGATTAGAATAGAGATAGTCTTCCTAATGGTCATACTAGGGCGACGTAAAACATTAGTAACAACAATTGATGATGGTGTAATATACCATAAATTACAATAATTATTACAGTTGAAAATAAAATGAATAAAAGTGAAGAAAATAAAATAATCTTCTTCTTGACTGAGGCACGGATACCTCGCTTTCTTTAAGGAGATTCAAGCCTACTGCGGCATAATTTACACTATCCAGCAGTATATCTCGTGACTTGTCCTCTCCAAGATACAATAACCCATCAACTATGTACAACTCAAACAACTCTGGATTAGTTAAAGAGTCCAAAGTTCCACTGTAAGAACACCTACGTTCAACATATATTTACTCTCTTTGTATAATGACTATAGTTAAAAACTTAGAATATTTTTTTTGTCTCAACTCTATCTTTCACTAGTATAGTTGCTCTATTTTGTATAGTGAATATAGTTGGAGACTTAGAATATTTTCTTTGTCTCAACTCTCTCTTTCACTAATATAATTTTCATACTTATCATTTTTTCTACTTAATACAAGACTATGGAAGATAACCTCTATTTATAGGAGAGGAGGTATTCATCCTTGTCTTGAATGAGATGAATGAGGGATAGTAATGTGAATAGATGAATAGTTTGAATGTTACTTGCATAATGAGCAAATAAAGTCTTAGTGGTCATAGGAGTTTCAAGAAAACTTACGACCACATTCTTCCACTAACATATATAAGTAATAATACTCATAATATACAATTTATACCCATTAACATATGCACTTAATATATTAATTTAATAATAAAATACATATACACCACCAAGTACACATAAAACATTAGTAGACCTCTCTAATTTACCTTTCTTTGTAATAATCCTCTTAACCTATTTATTGTTAATGCAAATTATTGAGGGAAGAGTACTCATCTACCATGTTTCATTTCTTATGATTCGTCAATAAGATGAGGAAGCACGTTGTAAAGATGGAATAGAAATTCCTTAATGAAATCGATTTGAAGCTTTTTAATGGGATACTCAAAATTCATAACATACGTGATTCCAAGTAAATCATATTGGCAGGCATGTTCGATTACTAATTATGATTGTTGAAGGAAATAATTGAAACCTTAGTGACTAATAATGACAAGGCAACGTGAAGAAAATACTCCATTCATTTAGAAGAATTTCTACCCATCTAATAATTCCTAGAAGTTAAAAAACTCTGATACTCAAAATGTCACCTAACATGTACTACTAAAGACATGGTGCCAAAGAAACCATGACGGATTTCTGTAAATCAGCCATGACTTTTACCTCAACTAGTGCAAATCAACTACATACTGAAAGGTGGGGGATCGAAGCGGGGGGGGCGGGGGGGGAATAAGGAAATAAGCTCAAGTCGAGAAATCAAGAAACTCCTATACTCTGCCTGTTAGCATCGCGAATCAACTGCCAACTCTGTTGCAGGGGAATGAGGAAGCCAAATACCCTTGGCAACGTCATGTCAACTAAAAAAGAAGTGTTTTCACAGCGATTTTGGCCAGCCCATGTTTGCATACATTGACATCCCATGCATTGGTTGGCCAGCGTTACCATAAGGTCCCTGTTCATGGTGGAAAGGACTGGGACTGTTGCCATTTTCATCAGATGAGTTACTTGAGGCATCACCTTGAGAAGGAGGGCTCTCCCCTGTGGCGGCAGGAGCACCAAAATTCAACATATTGGATGGTGGTGGCGTTGAAGATGGAGCCTTAGACTTTGGCTTTTTGCCTTCAGCAAGGAAGCTACCCACGATTACCTGGTCATAAACTTGAACAGTCAGACAAGAGAGGAGGGGTATAAAGAAAGACAGAATAGCAACGCACCTGCACTGGTGTGGCAGCCATAAGCATTCCTGCAACTCCACCACCCAATACTCTACCATCTGCCCCAGCCAGTGACACACTTAGACCGCTAGGTCCGCTGCTGCCATTACTTTCCGACCGCAAGAAGGAACCTGTCAATGAGATGATCTCGAATCGGCCCTGCATATAAAGTAACAGGTTAAATACCATGAGATTACTTATCAAAGGAAAAAATACAAATAGCATATGAGATTACTTTGTCTACGTAATATATAATTATGCACATTCCAAGTGCATCAACCACCCAGCTCGATTATTGCCAACTCAATCAGGTTAGGAACACCATTTCTAGAAAAGTCCATTGATGAATTAGGCTTCCATTTAAGCTCCACACTATCATATGCACAAAAGAACCAAACACCAATGTAATGAAGCTCAAATGTGAAAGGGGAAAACATTGCTGATTGCTCTCTTTCACATTTTCACCTCTCAATGGTCCAATCTAGTTGTCAGCCAAACTGAGCTCAACACAACCTCAAACAAATAATGATTCTTAAAACAATTGTCCCCAACAAAACCTTGTTTAAGCAATAAAAAAATTATTATCTATGGTTGGCAAACACAAGTATGTAGAAAATCACCCTGAACCATGTTGTTGTTTGATTATAAAATAGTCAAGCTTAGGGTCTGTGGCATCATAAACTACAAGTCCCCTCTTTTCAAAGCCAGGTTTATAAGCCTGCCATCAAACTAAGCCAATTGTTTCTTTAGCAGTCTTAACCAAATGTTAGCTTTGAAAATGAAGTTGCAAGAACTAATGACGTAGATACCAAGTTAAACACTATAGTGACCTAGTTATCTCTGCCCACACCTTGCTAACATTTTAATGTTAGTTTCTCTCCATGGGAAAGTTTTACCGAAGTTCTGCAAAAGAACTAGAAAGAAGCTTTAGGGAGGAGAGATATCAATCTTCATAGAGAAACGACCTAAGAGAGTAGATCCAATTGAAAGACAATCCTTCAAAAGAGCGGCCATTATGACATAGAATTGACAACTCATTCTAGAAACAAAATATTGAACACATGGATGTGCGGACGTACTAGGAGAGAGAAGATTAGGAACTGTGACATTTGGGACAAGGTGGGAGTGGCCTCCGTGGAGGTCAAGATGCGGGATGTGAGACTGAGATGGTTCGGGCATGTGAGAGGAGGTGCAAGAGGTTGGCCATAGTGGACTTGAGGAGGGTAGAGGTAGGCCGAAGAAGCATTAGGATGAGGTGATAAAGCAGGCTATGGAGCAACACCAGTTCACCAAGGACATGACTCTTGATAGGAGGGTGTGAAGGTAGAGAATTAGGATAGAAGGTTTGTAGGCAGTCAGGCCTGTTTCTTTTCAGTTTCGGAATATAATACTGTTCTTAGATTACTATTATTACATGTTGTTTCTTAGTCTAGGTTATCTTACTATCTTGTTATTTTTGCTTGCTGCTAGTGCCTCCTCCTCACCTCTTTAAGCCGAAGGTCTGCAAGAAACAGCCTCTCTACCTTCTCTAGGTAGGGGTAAGGCCTACGTACATTCTACCCTCCACAGACCCCACTTGTGGGACACTCTATCCCACTTATGGGATTACCCTAGGCTCGTTTTTGTCATTCCTGTTATCTAATCGATTGACTTACATTTTTGTTGTCTTTATTTGGGTGGCCCTTCTTTATCTCTAAAGATGGGTGGTCCTAACCATCCAACCACTATTCCATCCCTGTTATCCATTGAATGACATTGAACCTGCACTGAATAATCCTCCTTCTGTCTGATTACTGTTGATATAATCATAAAAAGCTAATTTTTCAGGAAATTTAGACCAGGCTTCTGATAAACTTTGATTTCTTTCCAGCCTAGCACTAACACTTCAATATGAAGTATCCCTGATCCTTGATAACGAGCGGGCCCAAATAATTCAATCGGGGTAGTTCCATATTGCAAAACTGAGACCACGTCCTTTATAAAGTCCAAGGTGTTTCCAACTTAAAGAAGATCCAATAGCAAAGTTGACAACTGAGATAAAAAGATTAGGTAAATCTCAGCCTAAAAACTAACAGTACCATTGGACAACATTTTTTATGTTTGTCCACAAATAACTAGGCCTCATTCAAGAAATAAATCTATAAGCATTATTGCATTATGCGAGTAATACTATCCATTGAAGATTTTTCTGTATTTCAGCCCGTTTTAACCACATTCGTTGCACCAAACTGCACATGAAAAGCAAGGACTAGACTTCTAACATGAAATGGTACAAAAGGAGGGATTGAATTAAGAAGCAGAAAAAAGAGATGTGGTTTCTATTGCCAAACACTTCTATAAGTTCAAATCCACATTTGTTACTAAGCTGCCTGAAATATAAGTGCCCCAGAAATGGACAAGGACACAAATCAAGATTGTTAGGGTAAGTAATGATTTTTGTACAAACCAGTAATCAGGCAACGGTAAGGATCCAAAAACAGTATCAGTTTATATAATATTTTTAACAAACACTTACAAGAGAAATCGTCTGTTTTATGATGGTGGTGTCCAGGCCGAGCAAGCTCGCTCACACCTCAATTATTCCACGGGGTACTTGCTACCTTCAACAATCATATGTACCACGTAACTCTGCTCACAAATATTAGGCAGATGGGAAGAAATCACTAGCACCTAGTGGTTTTCTACCTCCACTTAGATTGTTAAAAGAGGATTCAATTAGGCAATCGACTTAGCAGGAGTACAGGAAATATTCCAAACTATGCTACGTCAAGAGTCTTTTTTTTTTTCTCGAAGGTATTAAAGTTAAATGAAAGATGGAAGAGAGAGAGAGTGTGTGTGTAAAAGATGGAAAAGCATATTAATTAGACAACTCTCTCATTAAATCCAGTGCATAGGCATGTTAGGAATAACTATATGAATTAAGATAACATTACAAAATTATCTCAAGGCGTGTTAGGAATAACTATATGAATTAAGATAACATTACAAAATTGTCTCAAGGCATGTTAGGAATAACTATATGAATTAAAATAAATCACAAAAGTTGTCTCAAGGCAAATGCATACAGACCTCGTAAGTCACAGTGCCACCTCCCATTGCTGGTTGGCGAAGGGTGACATTACAGATGGCTCCATTTGCAGATAGAATACAAACTGTACGTGGCCCTTGCTGGGAGAAAGCCATTATCTTTGAAGCTATGTCCTGAAGACAAAAAACAGATTACATCATATTGCAGTGTCAACAGAAAAATCACAAGACTGGGAATTTAATAGATGCCATTTTCTAGCAAATACAGATAAAGCTAGAAAACAAAGTACTCAAACTGCATCGATGTTCTGCAAAACTGTAATAAAAATTTATGCAAAAGATGCACTCCACCCTACGTTGTACGGACTCTTCACTTTCGATGCCGCACCCATGTCGGATTCTCCAAAAATACACTATTTTTGGAGAATCAGACTCGCACCCGTGGACATTTTTGAAGAGTCCCATCAACAGACTCCACCACCAAGCCCCTTTAGTAAATACAAATCCAAACGCCATGAGCACCAAAAATTAAAGATACACCTACCACAGGTACACCTTGTCAAAAGATGTGTATTAAACAACCAACTATTTTTTGTTTTGCAGCATACAAACCAAGGTGCAATAAATTTTGCATAAATCTTGATAGGCACATACAGTCTATCTTAAGAAAGCTACTCAATAAAAAGTTCGCTCAAAAGCTGAAAAGTATATCCAGCCAATCAGTTGTCGTTTTAAACTGGTCAAACACAATGTCAATTACCAATATGATATTGAAATAACACATTGGAAACCCGGATTACTTCCACAACCAAAACAAAAGGTTCTCTACAAAATATTATCCACAAAATGAGATAAAATGCAATGTAAATTGATTAGTTTCAGAAGAAAAAAAAAAACATGTACGGTTTAAGCATAAATTAGTTCTTTATTTCTAAATCCATACTTCAACCAAAAAGTGATTAAAGAATCTACAGTTGTTTCAGTCACTTCCTTGTGCAATATTACACCTATTGCTTTCCGAAAACACCAGTGTTAAAAGCTTATCTTCCCATATCCAGGATATCTCTCAAAGAACTCCGGCATGCTGACCTGTTCAATCCCAATTTTCTTGTCATGCTCAACCCCGTGTCAGCAAATTGAAAAGGGAGGGATAGCCTCGTGGCAAAAATCCTCCATCTCCAACCATAAGGTTGGGATTTCAATATTGTGAATGTGTCCCCCTAAGTCTCCAGATAGGGAGGCTTGGCCATGGATTTTACCATATCCACAAAAACAAAACTTTTCATAGACATACAATTTGCATGTTTTTGAACCATCATGACCTTAAATGTAAACCGCAATACTCAAGTAACCTTAAATAAAAGGCAATACTCAAGTAACTTATTTTTCATCTGGTTTGCTCGGCTGCTGGAGAAAAAACAGACTGTCCCTCATAAACAAATACTAAATTAGTTGTCATTGGTGAGAACGAAAGCAAGCATTAGCAGAAAGCGTTTCTTTCATATAAATGTTGTGCAATAAATGTTAGATTCTATCAGCTATGATAGAAAAAACAATTACTATGCCTTAAGGGTGAGTATCCTCCAAGCCCAAAGGTACCTACCAATGCCTCACACACCCAAGCAAGTTACCAAACGGCGACAACTTCAAGCCAAAGGTTACCTACTAATGCCTCAATCCAACGCAACTTATGATCAGCTATATGAAACATCACCGTCTATGCCGGTCCATTTAAACCCACTGTCCAATATATATAAAATATTCCTACATGTCAACAAGTGATGCAATTTAATTATACACAAAGTTTAAAAATGAACTTGACTTTTGAAATTGTGGTCTTAAATAAGCCATAATATTTGTGTAGCAACGAAAACTACTCATCAACAGAAAAAAGGAAATTTAAAGTTAACTTGTTTCCCAATATAGAAATGTGTCGCTCATTTTGGAGCGAATTAATAAAGAAATAGTCACATAAAGTGAAACTGGAAGAGTAATTAAAAACAAAAAAGCACTTTAGCTTACCTTTAAAAAAAAAAAAACTAGAAGCTCTTTATATTTTTTACTGCATATATAAATCTTTGACAGCACTACAAGGACCCAAGAAAATGCACGACCTAATGTAAACATCTGATCATGAATAAAACTAATCCTTATAATTAGTATCGCCTTTATAGACCTTTTTATCCTTACATTAGATGGTAACAATGCAAATATTTAAGTTAATTCATAATACTGACAAGTCCTCTTTTTTTTGGATAATTGTGGTGTCCAGGCGGCAATACAGGCAATTTTTCTTATGTTATATTTCTACTATCTTATTAATAATCACTACCATATCAAGCTATATCATCTCCTTCATGGGTCTTATATTTATTTCTTAAAACAGCCATCTTGTAGCGAGCTTCTGTGGGCACTTGAGGCAGATGCCTTAGCATCATAGTGCCTATACGGTACCAATGGACAACCAAACAATGAAAGCACTCAACTTGTTCTACACTTAGCTTCAGGGCATGCACACGTCTCAACTAGGCCTCTAATGAGCCAATCCTAAATCTAAAAGCCCCAAGGCAAATCTCTCGAAGCGTTTGGATCAAGGAAATCACTCAGGAGGAGTTACTAAACTGCCTATCATGTTACACAGATATGAGTATATAAAAACATTCCCTTCTTGAGCTCGCGCACAGCAAAATCCTTGATTTTCTTTTACGAAATCTTCAAATCATAGCAATAGTTGCATAATTAAATCCAATCCCTATGTTGTTACAAACTCCAAAAGATGGTAGATTATTTGAATCTCAAAACACGTGCCGATCGATCAACATGTATCCGCCAGAGAGACAAAACGACTTCAAATCATAGCAATAGTTACATAATTAAATACTCCCTCTGTTGTTACTAACTCCAAAAGATAGTAGATTACTTGAATCTCAAAACACGTGTCAATCGATCAACATGTACCCACCCGCCAGAGAGACGGAACCACTTCAAATCATAGCAATACATGATTAAATATAATCCCTATGTTGTTACAAACTCCAAAAGATGTTAGATTATTTGAATCTCAAAACACGTGTCAATCGATCAACACGTACCCGCCAGAGAGACAAAACAACTTCAAATCATAGCAAGAGTTACATACTTAAATACAATCCCTATGTTGTTACTAACTCCAAAAGATACACGTACCCGCCAGAGAGACAGAACGACTTGAAATCATAGCAAATGTTACATAGTTAAATATAATCCCTATGTTGTTACAAACTCCAAAAGATGGTAGATTATTTGAATCTCAAAACACGTGTCAATCGATCAACACGTACCCGCCAGAGAGACGAAACAACTTCAAATCATAGCAATAGTTACATAATTAACTAAAATCCCTATGTTGTTATACTAACTCCAAAAGATAGTAGATTATTTGAATCTGAAATCACGTGTCAATTAATCAACATGTACCCGCCAGAGAGACAGAACGACCTTCAAATCATAGCAAAAGTTACATAATCAAATATAAGCCCTGTGTTGTTACAAACTCCAAAAGATGGTAGATTATTTGAATCTCAAAGCACCTGTCAATCGATCAACACGTACCCGCCAGAGAGACAAAACAACTTCAAATCATAGCAATAATTACATAATTAAATACAATCCCTATGTTGTTACT
>NC_061111.1:16087393-16111951 GCF_002878395.1 Capsicum annuum
AGTACCATAATCATCAAAGACCGTTCATATATTTACCTACATAATTATTTAGATATTTCTCTCTATAAAAAAAATTTCGATCTCCTTAATATCTGAAATCAAGGTACCCTTATACTTTCAAAAAACAACTTTAATTTTGTGTTATTTCTAGAGAACGAGTATTAACATTTTATAATATTGATGGTCCTCTTTCCATATAAGTTTTAAGGCGATAAACAAATGGTACAAATTTGTTTGGTTATATACCCAAACATGAGAAAAATAGTGTTAGAACTGTTTTTTCCTTTTTTCTCTCTCTTTTCCGCTATCATATACAAACTCTTGATTCAATTTTTCTTCTCCCAGTTTTTGAATCTATCAAAAATATTACAAAAGAAGCTCCAACACCTAGTCAAATAGACACAAACAACTTTCTCTGATAAAAAGGTAGTTGATTAAGACAGAAAATTTGAAGGTCATGAAATTAACTACTGAAGTTCAATCAGAAACAACAAGAGCCACGTGTAAACACCATAAATAATCAAACTCAAAAACACTATATTCGAAAATCACATTAATCCACATTTTTCCAATAACTAAATGATATCTTTTTCTATTTTTTTTTGTAGTCTCAAACAGAAAGAAATACATTTTTTTTCAAATGAAAAGCAAATATCTAACAAGGAATATATTTATGGAGTTATGGTGGATGTTGAACTGATCAATGAGTAACTCAATCAACTTCATATATTTTCACAATTCAAATACATTTAATATTATTAATTTTCTCATATTTCAGTGATTCGAAAGAAAATCAACCACTACTTACTCTTGTTAGCACTTTGGACTTAGGAGTGAAGAGGAGATAGTGATATCAAACGAAATGTATTAACTATGGCTGAAATAGTTGGATTGACTGAACAAATCTAAATCACTTATCTATTAGGATAAATTAAGCAAATTTCATAATTAAGAGATTATATTACCTAATATCCCTTATTTTTTAAAAATTTATATAAAATCTCATTTTTCAACTTTACTCTTGATACATATCAAGAATACTCATATCTTATTTTTACTTCACCATTAACCCATTCTAAATTTTCTTTCCTAAAATATCTCCCTAATTATCAACAATTAAATCAGCTTCCTTCCTTATTTTTTCTCTTCCATTAATGTTTAAATCATCTTCCTTCCTGATTTTTTCTCCTCCATTAATGCATACACTTTTTTTGTAGGCAAAATTCAGAAATGACATACTTGAGACCCTAATTATTAATTTCGTAGCAACAGTTTCATAATTACATTTTGTAGCAACTTGTATTATGTATTTTTAAAAACTGATGCCATAAAAATACATATACAACTAATTTTACCTCCCTTAAATAATTGAAATTTGTTGAGGTAAATATGGTATAATTACCAATTAATTAATTTTGTAGATTCCTTTTCCATTAAAATAACTTCAATCACGCAACTTTCGTTTCAGCTTAACATCATTGATCAAATTTCAAATTTCAGTTTTCAAAATTAACGAGTTCATCTGAGAAAAAAAAATCAAAATCTGCTTTTCGCTTTTATGAGAAATTTCGTCTAATTCAACCGTGTTTTTATGTTCAACCATTGATGTTGTTCATATGAAATTTTACAGTATCTTCTTCGAATTCAACATCAGTTTCAAAATGAAGCATTAATTTCTTTGAATCAAATCCAATTATAGATTCTTCTATTCAAATTGTTCGAATTCAACTATCAGTTGAAAATTCATCTGTTATTGTTGTTTAAGGTACGTAATCATTAAGTATTTTTGGTTGGATTTTTTGTTTCAGCCATTACTGATGCTCCTATTTAGTTTCTATTTTTAATCAAAGCAGGAGGAAATTCAACATCTATAACAAAAAACTTCAGAATTGAAATTTTTTGTTGCAAAAATTCAGTTTATTAGTTGTTTCAGTTTTTTAGATTTCATTCATCGACTATTTATTTCAGTATTGGTTGTTGTTATTTTGATCGATTTAACAATTGATAAAATTGTGAAGTTTTGTAGTATATTTTCAGAGTTTTCTATAATCGATTATGAAAATAAGTTAAACAAATTTCGAGTTGAATTTGATTCAATTATTTTATGAAAATCATTGCTCAATGGATGATTGAATTGAGCTGCTGAATGTGATGAAATTCTATTCACACAGTTCAGAATTTAATTTAGGTGTGTTCCATATGTATTTTTTGATATGTTTAATGTTAACACTGCATATGTATTTTTGAACAGCTTAATATTAACACTGCATATGTATTTTTTGATTTTCTTGTCGGAATTTGATAGTATAACTGTTTTTGCTGATAATAGACTTTATACAAGGTTTTCTTCGGTTTGATTCAGTAGTTTCTGTATTTGGTTTAATAGTTTTTTTTGTGTTTGTATTTTACGTTAAACAAATTTTGTTTAAATTTTTTTTTGAATGGAGATGTTGGCTGTGTAAGTTTATTTGCAGTTAAAGCTAAAAAGTGTTTGTTTTAACAAGTTATAATTTGACAACATGTTTATATTTGTTTATTTTTTTTGTTAAATCAAGTAGAAATGGGAAGCATACCAGTGCTTGTGAAGCACTTAGGTCGGTGGACGTATGAAAAAAACTATGAAGAATATATCACTGATGCTATACTGTTGAGCACATCAACAACATTTATTGAGCTGCACGATGAATTGGCATCTCACTTAAGTGTGGATTTAATGAGAAAACGTATTCTAGTGGAATATCAAATTACTGCTAATGCAGGGCAGATAGAAGTACATAATGCTATGGATTTAAAGGTGTTTATATTTCAGAAAAAAGCAGATACAAGACATGAATTGTCTTCCTTTATATGTAACCATTTTGGAGAAAGTTGTAGGGAGCAACGTGGCTAGTTCTTATATACGTGTTGCTGAAAGAATAACCAACTGTGATAATATTCAAACACTAATAAATACAACAAATGAAGGAGCTTTGGTGGTTTGTGAAGATACACAAGCATTAGATGTATTTGAAATGGATACTGTGGAGTTGATTATCTCAGATCCACATCACAAACATGTTGAGGAAGACGAGGTTTACTTGAGAAGATTTTTTTTGAAGTCAGTCATGAAGGACTATTCAATTAGGAAGAAGTTTCAAACGCGAAGTAAAAGGTCAAGTAAGAAAACGTACGTACATTCTATATCACTCTATTGTTGTTTAATATTAGTTTGGATATGTATTTTCAAAATACTAAATTATGTAGGATGCAGGTATACGTTGTTTTGCAAATCAAGAAAATGCGAATTTTTAATGCGTGCATCGGGAATGGGAGAAACTGGAATGTTTAGAATAAGAGAATTCAGACCTCAACATACATGTCCGGTGAAGCACAAGATCTATCCAAAGGTGCATGCTACTAGTATGATGATAGGTGGTATTGTTAAACACAAATTCAAGAACCACAAAAGAAAATACAGTGCAACGAAAATTAGAAATGACATGAAGGAAGATTTTGCTATGGATCTGACATACATTTTATGTTGGAGGGTGAAAAAAAAAACGTTAGAAGAGTTGAGGGGTAAGCCATCAGCATCTTATGGGAAAATGTCATCATACTTATATGTATTGAATACTACCTATCCAGAGTCACATATACGAATGAAGAAGATAGATGAAAATGAGTTCTCGTATGTATTTATCGCTCTAAATGCATTCATTAAGGGATTCAATCATTGTAGACCGGTCGTAGTTATTGATGCTAGTCATCTGAGAGGAATGTATACTGGGGCATTTGCAACAACATGTACAGTGGATGGAGAATGTTAGTATGAATTTGTAATAATTATATTGTAAAAACTATTGTATATTTTTGTATTTCTGCGTATCACCTGAAAATACATATCTCCACTAAATATATATATGTGTGTGTATAAAATTACCTAGAGTTTCAAAGTTTCATGAAATAAAACATTTAAAAATGATTACGTTTTATAGTTATGTGTGTCTAAATTTTATTATATGTAATTGATACCATTTATTTAATAAAATATGTAGTTTTAATTACCTGTATATATAATAAATACATATGCAGTTCCTATATGTATTTTTATTTTATTGCGCATAATTATTTTGTATATACAGGTCATATATTTCCTTTGTCATATGGCGTGATTGATTCTGAAAATGATGCATCATGGACGTGGTTCTTTCAGAATCTAAAGGAAGCGTACGGGGAAAGACAATATATGTGTGTTGTTTCTGATAGGAATCCAAGCATCATAAAGGTTGTTAGCGATGTGTACAACGACGTTCCACATTATGCATGTATGTGGCATCTATGGGGGAATGTTAAAAAACTTTACAGAAAGTCACGCGATGCATTGTCGGAGATCTTTTATACAATGGCCAAATCATATTCAAAGCCAGAATTTCAAATATTAATGGAAAAAGTTGAGGCAGTTGATATTAGGGTGAAGAATTGTTTGGAATTGGCTGGTTACAAAAAGTGGGCTAGGTCCTATGCAACAGTTAACCGAGGGTGAACTTTGACTTCAAACATAGTCAATAAATAAAGTACTTATATCAGCTAGAGAACTGCCAATTTATGACTTTCTTGAGAAGGTTCGATTATTGTTTGCAAAATGAAACTGCGAAAATAGGCAACAGACTCCATATACCTTCACACCACTCATTGAAAAGTTTCATGACATACTCAAAGAGAACGAGACTTTGTGTACTCATATGACGACATGACCTTTTACATTTTTGGAATTTATACTTCTGAAAAAAATAATTAATAAAATAACTTCCATTAAGTATTAAATGAATGGAAACATTTAAAAAAAAAACTAAAAAGTTAAGTAAGAAAAATATTATGTACTCTGCATATGTATTTTTACTCTGTATATGTATTTTTTTTTCTTAAAAAATGCTGGTGTGCTTACAACATATCATATAAATATGAATTTCATCTTTTTGTAGCATATCATTAAACTTTTTATTTTTGTATCAAGTTGTACCAACCACAAAATATTTGTATACGGTACACGACAAATAAAAATACTACATTATTTGTCTCAAAGAAAAAAAATGTTCATGTAATGCATTTCAACTAGATCAGATACCTTGTGCACGTGCTTGTGCGGTGTTGGAGAAGAAGAATTTTGAGAAGGGGTCATACTGTTGTGATTTGTTTAAACCAAAAACTGTTTTGAAAACATATGATGTTCCCATCTATCCGCTGCCACACAAAGATGACTGGCTAATTCCAGAGAGCGTACTTGGTGAAATAGTACTGCCTCCAAAATACAAAAGACCTTCAGGAAGACCTGCGAAGAAGAATCGTGAAAAATCAAGCCGGGATATGTTTGGATAGAAGAATATCAACTCATGTGGTGGTTGTGGGGCTAAGGGTCACAATAGGCGTTCTTGTAGCAAATATCGAAAATGAAACATTTCTCTTTCCGTATTATTGCTTACAATTTTATTTTCATTTTTTATAAACTTGAACTATTTTTTTAATCATCATTTGACAAGTGAACATAGTTAAATCTGAATTCTGCATATGTAAATGTTGAAAGATCTGAACATTACATATGTATTTTGAATGTGCAGTTCATATGTATTTTTAGCATTGAATATACTTTTTTGGTTAAAGTTGGTAACTTTGATTAACCAAACACTTATTTAGTTCGTAATTGTTAATTGATTTAGCCAAATATGACATTCTGTAAATCTATATTTGAATTTCAAAATTTTAGCACAGCATATGTGTTTATATGATAAAAATATATTTAAATGTATAATACATATGTATTTTTAATAAAAAATATTAACACTGCATATGTATTTATGTAAAATAAAATCTCACCATAAATTACAGAATTGTATTAAAAGTTCAAAATTATTTTTAATTCCAGTTTTTATTTATAATCATATTAATTGGACACATATCAAAATAAATATTAGTTATGAACAATATGTATTTTAGAAAAACTTATTATTAACACTGCATATGTATTTTTATGCTAAATTTTATTTATAATGCTTACATATTTTTTAGCAAAATATGAACACTGCATATGTATTTTCTAACATTGCATATTTATTTAACATAACATTGACATTTTTAAACTAAAAATTTCAAATATATTTTTGAAATGCTTAGGCATAACATTGCATATGTATTTTTCTCATCTAAAAACAACACATATGTATTTTTTAGGCATAAAAATTCCTGCATATGTATTTTAAGCATAATATGAACAATACATATGTATTTTTTAACAAAATCACACAGTAAAATGAAGAACAACATAAAGTACTCGTATTAAACTTGAATTAGTACTATTATAACCTACAATTAGAACCACTTCAAAACATCAAAATTAGTTTGTATAATCAGTATCTACATCCATAAATCAGCGTCTAAACTATATAAAGTAATCAATCCATCATACATCGTACATCAAAAACTTCAATTACACTAATTATTCTACTTTGTCTTGAAGGCCTCAAAGGTGCTTCGACATCACTATGAGCATTTACATCTTACTTTCTGGTCCCATAATCCCACAAAAGTGCAGCATATCTTGTACGGAGTGCATTGATGTCGAACTCATTCGCAAGAATTTTGTGACCATAAGAAAGACACTCCGCATATGTAACCACATAGACACCACAATCCCTACAAAAATAATAAAAAAGAACACATATATGCTTTAATATATATTTTACAAATATATAATTTTGTTATATGTAAATTAAATAACTTACAAGCTTCCGCTCGGTTGTTGAGGCAAACTCTCTTGAAATAACACATCAAACATATCCGAGGAGTCTTTGTCTTTGTATCTTGGGTGGTTTTCAACATGAATTCTTTTCTTAACGTAGAAATCACAATGTTCGAGACACAATGGGATAATCGCAGCTAATTTCTCAATGGCATCAAGAACAATCGAATAATGACCAGATAATTCATATGAATCATATAGAAATATGCACCTCTCTGAGAAAGATAAAATTGCTAGCACCCAATGATATTGTTCCTTTATATTTACTGAAATATAAATGTCTTTCACTGTATGCCATTGCACAACAGCATGCATACGGAACCCATTTATATATTCATTAAGATGTGTCACATGTCCTCCCGCCGTAAGATTTTCAGCATCCGCAGAATAGACATCATGAACAGATCTAATTATGTTCATAAAGTTGCAATCTACTGTGCTGCATTTATAAGACCTGTTGGGGTCATACTTCGACTTCTTCCTCAAGTAGTAGAAGCAAACATCAATATACTGCAGTAAGTAAGAACACAAATTTTAGATAATTTAAACTATTTGTATATTAAATTTAGCATGTGTATGTAATATAAAAATACATATGTAAGTTAAAGTGCATCACATCCTTTTTTATATAATAAAAAATTACATAAAAAAAATACTTATTTGCACCTGATATGTATTTACTACCATAATATGTAGTTTAATTAGTGATATAAATGTAAAAAAAACATTGTAAAAAAATATATACTAACCAAGTCGGTCCATGACTGATCAGGGAACCCCATTGTGTAGAACCAGTTTTTATCTTCAACAGTCTCAATTCCGAAATGCATCATTAGAATGGTTGATTTTCCCCTTTTGTAATGATCCGTATTTTCCTTCCTGCTTTTTTTGTTAATTAGTATATGTTAAATTATGAGAACATACTGTAATTTAAAAAAAAAAAAACTTAAAACAGTTTAATAGAAATATCTTTAGCATGAACTTTGAGAAGGTTTTCAGAAATCCAATCCATGAACTTGTTGACAATCTTTGTATCCACAATCCCATCAATTGGATGATAAACAAATGGATATTTCTGTGGGAATATACGTATGTGCCTTTTTCGAGCTCTCTATATAGTTATGTAATACAAAAAGGTAATTATTAAAAATATTTGCATAACATGTTACATTGTAAGCTAAATATATAACTAATTGTACTTACCGTCAGCTGAACGAAATTTCATCGTGTAAGGTGACTCTTTGAATTTGGATGGTCGCCTAATCCTTAACTTAGGAATAGGAGTTTGAAGTTCACGATTAGCAGAGGGATGAACAATGATGCTTTTACTACTGTATACATTCAAACTAAGAAGCAAGTCATCAGCGATTGTGTCTTGTGAATCAGGCAAAACTGTTTCATCCCTTTGTTCATCAGTGGTTAATTCTTGTATTTTAGGAATTGTCATCTCCTCCATACCAAGATCAACCTCTCCGTGCATGTCTGCTTTAGAGCTTGATCCAACATTCTCTTTGTTTTCCTTCAAAAATGGAAAACAATTTATTTTTTTATGTCAAAAATAACCCACATAACCTCAGATATATTCATGATACATACCTGACAATGATCTTGAACAACATATTTGGACTTTTTATCATTAAAATGTTCATTGATTTGTTCTTCTTCAGAAGTTGTCAGTGGATGTCTCGTGATGTTTTCTCTTCGGTATGCATTAAGACTTGGTAACAACTCATATGGAATTGTAAACTGTGAATAGATAAATTTGCATCATTCAATTTCTCATTAGTGATCTGCAATAGAAATGAAAGAAAATATATAATTGTCTTATGGATTGTTATGGTTTTTACATCACATAAACTGAAGTTCAATTCATTATACATATTCGATCATCGTGATGAACAATCTTCTCAGAACGATTATAATCCAAATTTATACTTTGGAGAAGCTCATCAGGGATTAAATGTTGAGAATCAATTTCAATGTTTGTTTTATCGGGATGCAAATCAGTGCACCCCTTGCAAACAAGCAAAAAAAATTAAACCAACTTCAAACAAAAATTCAGTTGTATATGTTTATACAGGACTATATATAAAATAACATATAACTGCACAAAAAAAGTAATTACATTTGTGCACTAAAGAGAATAATCATATTTTAGTTATTTTTTTACCTTTGTAACACCTGATTTTCATCCAAATTCTGATCAACAGTAGGACTAAATTGTTGTGGTGATGTTTTGACACCAGCATAATCCATCTGTTGTGCTTCAATCTCTGTATCTTCATGTTGTTGCTACAAGTATAATTTGAATAAACTACTATTATTTGATTTCACTTAATATGTATATACCAACCCACTAAAAATACCTAGTGTTGAAAAATACATTTCTTGACATATTGCATATGTGTTTTGTAATACATTTCATATGTATTTTTGAAAAATCAACTCATATGTATTTTTTGAATAAACGACATATGTATTTTTAGCAATATACCGCATATGTATTTTTTTACAAACTCTCTATATGTATTTATCAAAATACATTTCTTGACACACTGTATATGTATTTTGTATTACGTTTCATATGTATTTTTTTTTATATCAAATCATATGTATTTTTTGTATAAACTTCATATGTATTTTTAGCAATATACTGCATATATATTTTTTCATATATTCTGCATATGTATTTTTTTAATACTGTGGATATTATATAATAATAAAACTTTTACCTTGCTATGTTCAATTGCTTTGACCATTTTTTTGAACTTTTTCTTCACTAATTGATGAATTCGAGTAAAATCTTCACGAACTCCTTTAAACTCTTGACGAATCTGTATTCATACAAATTCATTAAACACATATTTTTAAATGTAAAACAAACATTTGACAAAAAAAAATACCTCTTTGCGGAATGCATCAAAAACTTTCTTAGAAATAAATGTTTCTTTCTCAACATGACTCTCACGCTTTGACACGACTACTTTCTCTACATGACTATCTGCCTTTGACTGTACCTGAGAAAAAATAAACCTGGCTGTTTGCTTTTCTTCCTTCGTTTTTTAAGAAGAAGCCTGTCGTGTTAGAATTGGCTTGAATACAGGTATCTCATTACAACAGCCTTGGCAGCACGATGAGGTAGAGTCCTCGTTTGGGTATGCGCGTCAACAATATTGACTTGCTTTTTCCCTGAAGGTTTCTTCGCTACTGGGGTTGATGAATCCACCTTCTGTTTCTTCTTTGGACGTTCGTTGATCTTCTTTTGTGGTGGATCCTGGAAATCATCGTCAGAATCAACTGAACGTTCATCTTCAGTTACATTCTTCTGTGGTATTTCAAACTTTACCAATTTCATTTCAGTTGGCTCTATGTTCTTAAATACAACCTACGAATATGTTAAATAATATGTTAAACAATTGAAAATGAAAAAGAATATATGTATACAATACAATACATATCAATGCATATATATTTGTTCACAACAAACCTTGTCATTGTCCTTAAACATAGCATTCATCAAAAACTCATACCGTGGACGAGGTGCAATCGTCTTCCAATTTAATAATCGGGGAATCTGATTCTCAACCTTCAATGCAATCTTTGGTGGGACATTTAAACAATACTCATATAGCCACACTTGAATAGCCAGTGGCATTCCCTGAATCAAATAAAATTTTTCCCCGACTTTCAGCCGGTTGTTTAACTTCTAGCCAGATCTTTAAAAGATAAAGAACCCCATGAAAAATTCTTATATCTACCACTATCTACCAAATCAAAATGAAGACGGGGTATAACAACAGTGTCAATGTTAGACAACACAAATGAATGTAGGAAATACATAATTGCAAATTTTTCAGCATCCTCATCATTGTTCTCCCCCCATACTTTCTCCGTGAATGCTAGATATAGTTGCCTTTTCTGTATAATTTCTGCCCCATTGAAATATTTTTCAATCATCCTATTTGGTACACCCTCATAAAAAATAAAGTCATACATATTAGACACACAATTCAATCCAATTATGATAGCAAATTTCATGGGAGTAAAACTAAGAGAGGTGCCATTAGCACAGATCATAATCCCAAAAGAAGAACTACCCTTCACCTCAAGCGTCATAACGCATCTGCACAACTGTGCTTGCACTACACACTGCTTCTTCTTCATAAAATAACCAAAAATGCTACTCTCACAAAAGTTTTTAAACTGTTCCTTGTTTGAAATTGCGCGTATGCTTCCATAAATATCATTGTCACTGTACGAGCACATGTGCGGTGCAAATCTTGAAAGTTTTCTGACAAGTAATATTTTGTCCTGCATCACCTATACAAAGTAAAACTACCACTTCTTAATCTGTAAATAAAATTCAATCAAACAAAAAAAACATATAACATGCATATATATTTCAGATGATTAAAATGCATATGTATTTTGATCAAATCATAACTGCAATCAACACTGAAAATACATATCAAATGTACTAAAAATACATATAGACAATAGACTGTTATGGTAGTTAAACTAAAATAACATGCATATGTATTTTGACCATATAAAAAATACAACAAACACTGAAAAATACAAATACTCAAAAAATGCATATCAACTACACTAAAAATACATATAGGTCAAAATTATTCAGCTGTATTAAAAATACATATCAACTATACTAAAAATACATATCACCTATACTAGAAAAATATATATCCAAATACTATTCATGAGTAGTTAATTCAACAATATATATTTCACATAATCCCTAAATATCATCATAACAGAAAATACATAATTACTTGAACACAAAAAAAAAATAATACATTTACAAACAAAAAAAAACACCTCTTCCTCACTTTCTTCTTCAGATTCATCATAAGATTTGTCAACATCGTCTTCAATTTCTTTAGATTTCCTTTTCTTCTCGTACCATTTTTTAGTTTTTTACTCCTTTAGAGAAGGAGTTTTCTTCAGCCCTTTTTTTTTAAATTTCCTTCATCTTCACTTCGTCGTTGTGAAACTTCGACCTAATCTCTTTTGATGTATCAGATTTCCTCAACTGTAAAGGATTTGAAATAACAGTAACTAAATCTTCTTGAGTTAACTCAAGACTAAAAGATGGTGCATCATACACTAATTTCATATTCCTTGTGCCACTGTTTATAGGTGTTTTTGCAGTGTGTTCATCCATTAAAACACAAAACTCTTAAAAATTAAATTTTTGATGAATTAAAGTAGGAAAAAAAATAAAACGCTCACATGCAAAATGCGATTAATAATTACTAGAAATATGGGAAGCAAATCCTTATCACAGATCGTGCAAAATGCAATAAGATTGAGGAGAGAGTGATGGTTGGTGACAGAAAAATAGGAAAAAGAAATTTAAATTAAGGAAAGATAAAGAAGGATGAGTGAAAAGGGGGATTTTATCACAGTAAAAAATTTATTCGGCAAAAAAATAGGGACCACTTAAAATAATGCTACATATGTTATAGAATGTAATTAGGAAAAGGTGTTGCTATTTTTTGTAATCAAGTACTTAAGTATGTTAAGATATGTATTTTGCCCTTTTTTTTTTCTCTCCTAAATCTATCCCATTTTTTTTTTTTTTTAAATCT
The DNA here is from genome assembly GCF_002878395.1 of Capsicum annuum. Classification (NCBI taxonomy): domain Eukaryota; kingdom Viridiplantae; phylum Streptophyta; class Magnoliopsida; order Solanales; family Solanaceae; genus Capsicum; species Capsicum annuum. Next base: position 16,099,775 of record NC_061111.1, read on the forward strand.
ATTGATACATATATAAATTTATTTAGTTTTCATACATGTTTATTTTTTTAATGGTGATTCATATGAATAATAAATATGATATCATTATATGGGTATTATGGTGATTCATACGATAAATACATTTTGTATGATTTTAACGGGTGATACATATGATATTAATGGGTGATACATATTGTATTATGGTGATTCATATAATAGATACAATTATTTACTTCAATTATTTGGTGATTCATATGATATTAATGGGTGATATATATGGTATTATAGTGATTCATATGGTAAATACAATTATTTATTTTAATTATTGGGTGATTCATATATATGGTATTATGGTGATTCATATGGTAGATACAATTATTTATTTCAGTTATTGGGTGATTCATAGATATATGATATTATGATGATTCATATGATAGATACAATTATTTATTTCAATTATTGGGTGATTTATATGATATTAATGAGTGATATTTATAGTATTATGGGTGATTTATATGTTATTAATGAAAGGTAATGGTGTAGTTAGTGTAGGAAACAAAAGTAAATATTTTTTTAAAAAAAGACTAAAAGAAGAATTGAAACATAATTAAAATTAAATCTAAAAAAAGCAGATTAAAATTAAAGGCGAAATTAAAGACCGAAAAAAGAGAAAAAAGACCCAAAAAATATATCTTTCATAATTAAAGATGAAAAAAGAGAAACATAATTAAAACACCTAAATTAAATCTAAAAAAAAGGAGAAAAATTAGATATCTTTCCTTGAATAAAAAAATATAATAAATAAAGGAGAATATATTATTTCCTTAAATAAATATTTTGTTAGTTTTAAATGTATCATTTTTTTATGTGTATCAGCATATAACATATGTATCACATTTCAAAAAATTAAAATAAAATATAATTAATAAAATAATCGAGATTTTATGTAATATTACTTAAATATTTAGAGATTTATGTAAGTTACCCTATCTATTAATAAACACGTATAATAAAATCAAGGACAAACTAGACAAACTTGAGAGGTCTAGTACTAAAGAAGAGTTCAATCCATAATTATTATACTGTTAATGTATATTTATAACTTAATATTCTAAAGAATATATAATGATAACAACAATATCATATTCGATGTAATTTTACAAAGTGAGTTCTTGAAAGGGTAAAATGCATATAGTCCATACGATTACCTCAAATGAAATAGAAAGATTATTTCTTATAGACTTCAACTCAATATAAACATCGATATAACAAATAAAAAATCTAAAAATACACAATAAAATGATACAAAAAACAAGACACCTAAAAATTAATATTATAAATTATCTACACGAAATCACCAACAACACCAAAATACCACAAACAAGAAACTACAAGACACATGCATAACACTATGACCACACAATAATACTAATTAATTTTAATAACTTTTTCATTTTAATTTATTTATTTGAACACAAAATTTAAGAAAGTCCTAATTCTTTTAAAAGTTTAATGATCTTAAATAAATATGTTAATGTCTACTATATTTTTAATATATATTCTCTCCGTTTCAAATTTCTTAATTTGATTTTCCATTTTACTTATCTTTTTTCCATTAATCAAGACAAATAATTTATTCTATGTTTTATCCTTTGTATTAATTATTTTTTTTTTAAAATTAAATTGTAAACATCATTTAATAGTAAACTAAATATGTTATTAATTTATTTATTTTTAATTAATATTTTATCTCAATTTGGGACGGGTGTAACGGAGGGAGTAATAAAATTAAAAAGTTTGATAAAAGGATAAAGGATTACTATTTCATTTTCCCCACCCAAACTTTTAATACTTACAGCAAATCACCAGTCAAACCCCAAGACTTACCATTCCTCCGGCGAGCTCGTCGTTCTGTCAATATCTCCGGCACCAAACATTCCCGTTGCATCCCCGCCGGCGGGGCATTTCCGTAATTTCTTTCATCTTCCTCGCTAACGTATGTCGCTATATATATCAAAGAATGGGTTTATTTAGAAAAATATCTGGATTTCTAGGGTTTACAAGAGAAGAAGGTAACGAAGTAAGAGCAGTTGAAAATAATAGCAACGGTAATGCATTATCTCCGTCGGCGGAAGATGTAGCGGCAGCAGCTGCGGCAGCTCAAGCTCAAAATGTTCAACGTAGAGGTTTCAGTGTTCCGATTCAAGTACCTGTTGAGAAACCGCAATTTGGACCCGTTATTGTTCCCTGTAGTTCACGCGATGGTGGTGTTCAGGTAAATAAAACGGAGATAATGTATATACTTGTTAATTTGACTTTGATTCTGTTACTCTGTTGGTTACAATTTATGTGATTTAGTTTGACTTGGTACAGAGTTTAAGAAAGGGAACTCTTGAAACCTGTGCATACATATTTGTGTGGCTATAAATCATCTCGTGAAAGTAATTTGGACCGATTAATGTTCGTTGTAGTTCTCGTGATGGTGGTGTTCAGGTTAATAAATGGAGATTTAATATACTTACATGGTAATATTGGCTTTGATTTTGTTACTCTGCTCGTTCCAATTTATGTGATGTAGTTTGATTTGACACAAAGTTTAAGAAAGAACGACTTTGGAAACTTGTAGTACAAAATAAGTCATAGGATATTTGTGTGGCCATAAATCATCTCATTAAGTTAAAATGAGCATTTTAAAGTTAAATTGTTACTAAATATAGAAATATGTCATTTTTCTGGAACTAACTAAAGTGTTTCATATAAAGTGGAATACAGGGAGTAATAAAAAAGGGCAGTCCAGTGCATTAAAGCTTTCTCTATGCACTTGGTCCGGGGAAGGGCCGGACCAAACAACATTACCTGCATTTCTGCACAAGTCTGTTTGATAATAATCAACAATAAAATAGTTTGATTTGTTGGTAATCTGCAAAATTAGTTTGATTGTTTGTTTAAACAGGCGCATAAGCCCTACTTTTTCTTGTTCTGAGCTAGTCTTTTTGTATAACAAATCCACTGTATCCAAATTACCTAGGAATCATGGTAAATGGATTACTTTATCTGTAATTATAATATCTCGAAAGATATGCTTGTTAACCTGTTCTATGATTATGCAATGCACATAAGTAGCTTGTTCTGTTTGTTACTTATTAAATTACATTATTAGAGAAGGACGTGTTTTTTGCTAAAATTTCTTCTGGCCCTGGGTGAAGAAGTTAGGTGGATTGCATTTGAGCAGTTAGTGGTTTGGTTGTTGATTGATCCCATACTTGAAAATTTGCATGCATTATAATATTGGGTTTTCTAAGTATAATCCTGGATTCGAACTATTTCTCCTAATAAAGGCACTGATAAATGAGTTATTTTAAAGTTTATAAGTATTTGCATGTAGATTTCACTTTACTTGAGATTAAATATATGGATGGGCAGGAAAGACTTATTTAGTAGACAGCGAGTGAGATGCAAGCACCTACTCTTATCAAAATAGAAAGTAGCTAGTGGAACTTGAAGAAACTATGTATCTGAACAGGTAGAGGTTTGTCCAGATTCTTGTTAAGCCAAAATCAAACAAAACTCATTAATGTGGATAATAGATGCCATTTGTGTAGAAGGCAGGTGCAGAAATTGGTTCTAGAGTACTAAGAAAAAGATAAGAGTGGTATGTCAGAGAGGGGCGGATGTAGCTTAATGTTACCGACTTTATCTTACCCAATACTTTCAACGCTAAACACAAATTGCAACAAATAATAGATATGAACCTATAACTTTAAAAGTATAATGGTTCGATGCTAGGATTTTAAAAGTTGAACCCGTACTTAAATCGTGGATCCAGCTTATGATGTCAGAGGGGAAGGGGTTTTCATAAATTTGATGATTGGCAGGATTCTCAAATACTATTTTAGCTAGCTACCATTGATTGTTCGCTAGAGGTGTGCTTGAGGGTCCAGTTGCATAGTCTCTTTGAACTTTGGTGGTCGAAATGTGTAGTTGGTAATGCTCAGGGATGGGATTCTCGATGAAATATATTTTCCTTATTTTGCAGTTAATGAAGGATGCAAGTAACTTCTATTGATAATGACCAAAGATAGGTCCACATCTTGAAAGTTTAGCTATGCATATCCATTCCATATCCATCCTCAGAAAAGTTTCTGCAAGTTTATAAAGGAGTTTGAGCTTCACCTTGCTAGATCTCAACGTCATTGAAAGATCCCTCTCTATGCTTCCGGTCCAAATTGTTGAAATACAGATGGAAGTGATTTCACTTGGCAAAAAGTTGTGATACTGTGAATAGACTAGTTCAACATAAGAGTATTTTTCCTAGGAATCCACCTTTTGCCTGTAAACAATATTTACAAAAGTTTGCATCTAAAGATAACTCCAAGAAAAGGGAATGGAAGGTAGTCAGTGCTGTTGCATCATTGTATATGGAACTTCAGCATGAGAACACCTTATATTTCCTATTCCCAAGTGTTCTAGTTTTCCCCAGAAAAAGGGCAATATCTTAAGAATTTTGATGTGCGTAAAGAAATCTTGTCTCATACAAGTAAAAACGCTCAAAGCATGAGTTGAAGAAAATTCATTGAGAGTGTGCAATGGGATATCAACCGTTACCTTCTCCAAAAAAAAAGAGTGCAGTGGGACATAGTATATCCTCAATTGCTCACACACAATTAACTAATAAACTTGTCATTCACAATTTCCTTTTTAGGCTAGTTTATGAAATTCCTCTGAGTACCTTGTAAGGCCAGTTAATGGAATTCATTTGTGGAGACTTTCGACTATACATCAAGTTGGCTTTAAGTTATCAAGTTCTTAGTCTATTACCTAATCACAAATTTTTAATTTAGTTTTCAGATGTTTGCTTGTTATTATCTGGAAAGAGGCTGCTTCAACCTTAATGTTTGAATTATCTCAGGGGCGTATATGAAGAATTAGCATTTACTATTTGGCTATTTTCTAATGCAAGTTTTGTTTGGTGGTTGATTTTGGTATTTAAGGACATGCCATATATTTCCCTGCAACAATTTGCCACCAGGTATTACTAGCGAATTAGGATATGGTTTGCCAGTCTAGACTTGAGTCTAGCGAATTAGGATATGGTTTGCCAGCCTAGACTTGAGGGCTTTTGAGCTGGGGTACTTAGTAGCTAGAAGTTCCACCGTCTATTTGGCTTATAGTGATCTGTTCTTCCATCTGAAAGAAAGCAACCGGTCCTGATATAGGGCTAGGAATTTAAAATTTTTGTCTCTACAGCGTGTGATGAATCTCTCATTTGTTTTTGTGAGGATTCTTGAGAATAATGAAAAAGAGGAGCATCTGACAAGTGAGAAGGTAAGATTCTGTCAATGCCATTTTGACTTATTCGTAAGACTTCTCTTTGTCGCCCTTACCACTTTATTTGTTTTGATTTCTCATTTCTACTCATTGAATTGTTCATTTTACTTCTACTAATATTTCAACGAAGTCTATGCTAGGCGATATAATAGAATCTTTAGACGGGGGCATTCATGCAGAAGTTCCTGAAATTTGGAGGAGAGTAGATGCGACGTTCCTTCTTTTGAATTGTGGAATACATATTTCTTGGTTCTCAACATTCTTAATTAATTCGTGCAAAAAAACAGCTAAAATGTCCCTTTGTTTATTTGAACACAATTAGTAGTTTGTAGACAAGTTTGAAGTGTGAAGAGCACTATAAATTAAAGGCGTCACTGAGGGGAGAATTTCTTCTCATGAGATCCATTTAGGCACTGATTTTAACTGAACGAAAATTTGTTGGTTATGTAGGATCCCTGTTTCCAACTTCCCATTTACCTTTTGTAAGATCACATCTTTTCCATGAGGCCATTTCACAATACAGTTGAATGCTTGACTTTAAACTAGAATACCTTTATATTGATTCAATGCAAGTGTCTCTGAGGATGTCTTGTTAAATCTCAATTCCTATGTATACAACTGGTCGCTGTCTAACTATAAGAAAGTGAAAAGCAGCATTCCAACAAAAAATATTGAATTTCTAGATCAGGAGTGGTGTTTGGATTATCCCGAAGAGTTTTCATCTTATTGTTAGTTCCACTTGAGGTTTTGAAGCTTAAGCTTAAGATAGCTTCGGTTATCTCGTCCGTGGATTCTTCTTTGATTAAGATTTTGGTTATATCTCTTGCTTTATTTTTCCTGTTGCTGGTAGAATACCTCATCATAAGTGCATTCCTCGTTGGTCATGGACGTATGCATGGTTGGTGTGCTTTTTGTAGCAGGAGGTTGGAGAGCTTGGCTATAGCAGGAGTTAGGAGAGGTAGAGGTAAGTTGAAGAAGAATTGGGGGAGGTGATTAGACATGAGTACATGACACAATCGTAGCTTAATGAGGACATGATCCTAGATAGGAAGATACGGAGATCAAGGATTAGAGTAGATGGTTAGTAGGTAGTCCAGTGTTGTGGGAGAGACAAGGGACTAGCCTCCTCTCCTCTCCTCTATTAATAGTACTAGTTAGTAATAGCGTAATCTTTTATTCTCCAATGTGTGGTGCTATATGCTGTTTCATTTGCGTTGTGTCTTTCATATTTTTCCTGCTTCAAAAGCTTCTTTTTTCTCTTTTGTGCCGAGGAATATCAGAAACAACCTCTGTAAAACCCACTAGAGTAAGAGTAAAATTTGCGTACATCCTTCTCAGACTCCACTTGTTAAAGTGTTGTAAGACTACACTGGGTATGTTGTTGGACGCACTAGTGGAAGTGTTATAGGACTACACTTAGTGGGTATGTTGGGCTCTGGTTTGTATTTTTTTTTTTTTACTACTCCATACAGATAGCACCTGTTGGTTATGTGGTAATAAATTGTTACTTTCTTGAGAAAAAACTCATCAAGTTTCTCGGTCAATTTTCTATCATCTGCAGTATTTAATGGTAAGTTTGTAACCATCAAATGGTTCTTCAGTGGTGAGATGGATGAGAGTCTTTAACTTTGCAGTTTCCATGACCCGAATTTTGTTTGTTTTACTAATCTTTACATTAATTTCCTGTTATTCCGTGAACCTTCCCTCCTTGCAATCTTTTCTTGAAATGGTATCAATTCTTCCCTTTGTGGTGGGATCTTGTAGTTCTAAAATGGTACTTTGTTATTTTCAATGCACATCGTGTTCATTTCTTGGCACAGGGATTAAGATGGTATGGCAAGCGTCTTAGGATAGATGAAGATGGAGATGTTGCAGACGAATTTTTCGAAGAAATTGTTCCGGATACACCTTCTAGCTCAGAAGAACACCACCACAAGCAATATCCCAAGTTCCAGCTGAAGTACACCACAAAACCTGCTAAGATAACAAGCCAGGCACTCTCAACTGCTGGTAAAATTCAACATCGAGTGGAACGCCAAGGCAAATTGGAGTGGATTTGAAAGACGTTAAATGGCTAGTTGATCGTATTTGAGGTTGATATTTTACTAAATTACTGCTGGCGGGTACATTATTTTGCTTCCTTCTCAAGGACTAAAGTTTGGGCATTCAATGTTCTTTTGTCTCTGCTTTGTTGGAACCGTCTTGATGCCAGGAAGCAAGGTTTCATTCATTCCTCGAACAAAACATTAGTTGTACCTGTAAAACTATCAATGTATACATGATATTGAACTGTCAAAATGTCAGAATTTCAGTCATTAGTTGTTGAATCAGTGAAGAGTTAAAGAGTCGCGTAACGTTTGAAAAGCATTTAGATGAGCATTTCTGCTAACTATCATTACTGTCGATCAATATATTTTCTCATTCCACCACTTCTCAATGACCAACATTTCACATTTTGCCACTCACATGTGACATGGACCATGGATAAAGTTTTATTATTGTACATGTATACAAAAAAGCCTAAAAAACTGAAGGTAATCGTATTCATGCTTAATTAAAACTAGTGAACAGTAACTCACATCCTGCTAATTAGGAATTCTTTGGGTGGGCATGATGGTCATGACCACCAAGAGGGTTGGTGGCAGCATTTGGAATGGGTACTATAGGGAGCATGTCCTCCATGACCATGTTTTCCTTCCAACTTCTCCCCAGCATGGGCAGCTTTGGATTCATGAAGCTCCATTTTGGCCTCTGCTTCCTTTTCTTTCCTTCTCTCTTCTGCTATGTCCTTCTCTTCCTTTGTCCTTGCTCTTGCTTTCTCTGCCGGCACGTCTTTGGATGGTGGTTGTGCATTATCAGATTGTATTGTATTATAATATATGGTATTGTTTGAATGAATACATTGAATAGTTTCATACATGAACAAATATGAACAAGGACAAACTGAGAAAAAACATATAAGATATATAATGTATGGTAGTGTTGTTTTAATGAATACATTAAATAGTTTCATACACGAACAAAGATAACAAGGATAAAATGAGAAAACATATTAGATAACGATGCGACCACACCAAATAATCGGCCATAGAACTTTTCGTTTTTACCCAATTGATTTTAATGATACAATGCAATGCCATTTAAGTACCGATCAGATCAAAACAAACATGGAATTTAAACTAATAGTAATACCATACAATATTTAGCAACCATCCAAACTATTCCTCAGCGATTTTTCACCGAAAAACAGGAATTAGCGATATCGACCGATGACTTTTGTAAAAGAAATCATCGCTAGCTCTATCCAGCGACGGATTATAAAAAAACCATATCAACTACATATCAATTGGCAACAACTTTTTTTTTTTTTTTGTTTTTTTAAGGGAGAAGCTACAAAGAAATGAACATTAGTAATTTAGTACTACTAGCTACTTTACAAACACTGAAAGGATATATGAATATATATATATATATATACCTGTCAAACGTGCCGTCTTGACCCAGCCCGAATCAGCCCGTTTAAGAAAATCGGCCCAGTTTGACCCGGACTGGTCAGCCCATTGGCTGTCGGGTACCGGGCCGATTTATTTTTTTGGTTGGGCCCCGATTAATCTGGCCCAGACCAAGCCCGCGGTTAACCGGCCCAGAACCGGCCCGATTTTATTTTTTTTTTTAAAAAAAAGTGGGTTGTTCGGCTCAAAGTTCAAACTAGCTGTTGGCCCAACGGCTATATAGTCGTTTTTGGGTCCAAACGGCTAATTTGTGATTTTTTTTTATTTTTTTTCTTACTTTTAAAAATATTTTTTAACCCCCAAAAAAATTCTATAAACACCCTACACTTTCAAATCATTTTTCACACAATTTTTCATTCTCTCAATTCTCATTCTCTCTCAAATCTCACATCTCAAACATTCTATATATTTAATTTCCTAAAGTGTTCACTTTAATTTTTTAATTTTGCGATTACAAAGTACGAGTGAAAGTTTCTAAAGTCGCAACCTTCGCATACTTCCAAAATTTGGTATTGTCGTTCCATCTCTTACGTTTAATTTTTATTTAGTGTATTAATTGTTGAATATTTAATTTTATTATATTTGTGTATTTTGATTTATTTTTTTTTAGTTTAATTTATATTATGGATAAATTAAGAAACCTCGCTACTAAAGGTGTTAAAATTTTTTGTCCCGGAAACGATAGTAGTAGTAAAAAATGAATTACTAGCGATAGAGGTACTTCAAGTAGTAGATATACCTGCGTGCCTTCGGCACCGCTTAGTCAACCTTTTGAGGAAGAAGTAGGTGTACCTTTAGGTGTAGGTTCCCACGATATGGATTATGTAGAAGCTCAGAAAAATTACGGTATAGAAGAAGAAAATGAAGTAGATGCGGTTAATTTAGACGAAGATGATGAAAATATTGATGAGACATCGCAGTAGAAAATGCTAACGTTAGATCTGAATCGTTTAATCTCCCTCCCCGTCCTCCCCGTGCCCCAAGAGCTCTAAAACAACTAGTATTGTATGTCAATTTTTTGAACGTATATCAGATACTGAGGTGCAATGCAATATTTGTTAGCAAATATATAAGCATAAAAATGGAGGCAAGCAAGGGGGTACGGTTACGTTAATGAGACATATAGGTGATGCTCACAAAAGAGAGTTAAATATTGCACGAGGTGCTGAGAATGTTGGTGGGCCAATGCAAATTAGAATGGACCCAGCAACCGGTCAGGTAATGAAGAAGTATAATAAATTGAGGGACCGGAAAGAAATAGCTAAAATGGTAACTGTAGGTTATTTGCCTTTTAGTTTTTCTTCTTCTGATGCCTTTATTCATTATTTTCAAGCAATTTATAATCCTTTGTTTAATGGTATTCCTAGAAGTACTTGTTGGTTTGATATTTTTAGACTTCATTCACAATATTGCTTTTATTTATCAACATTGTTAAAAAATATTCAATGTAGATTATCCCTAACTTCTGATCTTGGTCGTGCTGTAAATAAAAATGATTATTTAACCGGTACTTGTCACTGGATGGATAGTAATTTTGTGATGCAAAAACGTATTCTTGCTTTTTTATATGATGAAGATCGTAAACATACTGGAGATTTTATTGCTGATTCGATTGTTAAAGTTGCAGAATTTTATGGTATCGAAAATAAAATCTTATGTATTACTTTTGATAATGCTTTTAACAACAAGACTGCTATAACAAAGTTAAAATTTAAGCTATCCTGCCGTTACCTGAAATTTTTCACATTAAGTGTGAATGTCATATATATAATTTAATTGTAAAAGATGATCTTGAATTTTTTGAACTTTATATATTGAAAAAATCCGTCTTGTTGTTGGTTTTATTCAAGGAAATAATCGAAGAAAAAGAATTAGAGAATTTAAAGCTAAATGTCAAGAAAATGAACTTGCGTCGATATTGATGCCTGAGAAAATTGATATTAGATGGAATTCTACACATGATTTTTTAAAAATTTATTATAAATATAGAGTTCCTATTACACTAGCTTTTAAACAACATTGCGTTCATTTGCTGATTCTGCTGATTGCATGCTACATGATTCTGATTGGGTTGTAATTAATGATTTTGTTAAGTTTTTTAAAAAAATTTATATAGCTACGGTTGAATTTTTCGGTGCTTATTATCTTGCTGTTTGTAATATTTGGTATATATAACCGATATTTCTGGTTTCTCAAAAAATATAAAAATAAAGAAGGTTATAAAGAAGCTATTGGTGCCACGTTTACTAAACTTAAAAAATATTTTTTTCTGATTCCCCCTATTTACTTGGTTGGTACTATGCTAAATCCGTGTATGAAATATAATACTATATGCCACTTTAGTACTATTATTTATGCTAACTTAAAAATAAATACTAATAATGATTCTGAACAAGTACAACTTGATTTGTGGATGACTATGAGTGATACGAATGAATACATAGAAAAATTATATAATCACTATACTGATTTAGTTGATTTAGCCGTACCTATAAATATCACTTCAACTGTCGCTCCTCATCCCCCCGAGGAACCATCATCTTCTAAAAGGCCGGCACATAGTGGTTTTCCTAATTTCTTTTATGATTTACCTTGTTGGAACGGTGTTGATAAGAGAGTTTACACATCAATTTATCGGGAAGAGCTTAAATATTATCTTCGATCACCGTCAGAGGATCGCAGACGACGGATCAACACGTTGGATTGGTGGAGGAGTAATGAAACATAATATCCTGTGCTTTCAAGATTAGCTAGAGATATCTTGAATGTTCCAATGTCAACCGTTGCATCAGAGAACGCTTTTAGTCAGGGACGACAGCAACTTGGAGACAACCGACACTCATTGGGAAACAATGCAATGAATGTTCTAGTTTACCTCAGAGATTGGATTAGAGCGGAAAGAAGAAATCAAGGAATGGAACCGAAGCCGAACGACGAGCAAAAACTTGAAGAAATTATGTCTTCACGGGAGAACTCGGCAGAATCAAGTCCAATGTATGGTTTTGCCCCCGTTGACTTTGACTATCCTATGCAAGTTCCCGTTAATATTAACATGAATGAGTTGAAAAAAATGATGCATAATTTGTAGATTTTTCATTCATGTAAATTATAAATTTTGGATCATTTCGCAATCAATAAAATTCAACATTCATTCACTTCTTAGTCCTTACTTTGTAATTTTTTCATTTAATGATTTAAATTGAATTTCTAGTTTAAATTTAAAACTTACTTTTAATATATTAGTAATTTACTATCAAGTATTATTAATTTATTATATTAAGTAGCATATGTTTTGTATATTTGTGTATATATTTTATAAATTGTATATATATTGTAGTATATATATATATATATATAT